>NC_142203.1:71706778-71726778 GCF_049639895.1 Pseudopodoces humilis | reverse complement strand
ACCATTTGACTGAATTTCCCAGACATACTTCCAAGGAGGAGAAAAGAAACAAACAAGCAAACAAATACACAAACAGAAAAAATGAAGACTTTGTTCTGACAGAGTAATTGTTTTGAACTGGCTATTGGATACCTGGAGTGCTGGCCAAAAACATCACTGTGGACACCCTAATCAATTTTATGAAGATTGCAAAATACAGGTGCACCTTGAAGGCACCTATCTTAAGTAAACAAACACTATGAGATTGCACACACATGTGCTGTAAGACCAAAGGCTTTACACATGTGCCAAGCTTTCTGCCAATCCTTTTATCAACTGTGCAGCACTTACACAGGGAATGTGTTGCATCCTAGAAGCTCTTGATTCTTTGAACACTCATTGTGCTGTCAGTTTCCTCCTGTGCCTCACTGCCAACAACACCTGTTTAAGGAAATGCAATCCCCATACATACAATAAGTCAGACCTTGGACCCCACAAACTTCTTACAGTCTTTGGCTGATGAAGAAGTCTTAGATGAAAATGTAAGGTCCTTTCTGCATATTGCACAGATATTCCATTCCTTGATCCAAAATATTACTGGGAAAAAAAAAAATTGGAAATCAAAAGCAGCACTGGAAATTAAGTGATCCCACCCTGCTTACAGGCACATCCATTGCATGTGAACCTACATCATAGAAGCTGTAAGAGCTTAGGAATTTCTGTGGAGCTCATAAAAAGCTTTGATGATTTAGCTGCTGGACCCCCCACTCTACACATTAAATACTATTTTACATTCCCCATTTCAGAACTGCTTATGATAATCTTTTGTTGTCCATAAATCTGACAGAGTCATTCTGCTTCTGATCCCTCATTTCTGAGCTTGGTCTCATCAATTAACCTTGTGAAACGATGCCTGTATGACCAATAAGAATAAGATGGAAGTAGAAGCTGTGAAGCACAATTACTGCTCTGTGAACCATTTGTTAGATGTGGCCTAAAATATATGCTGATCTGAGTACAAACCGAGAGACTACTTGATTAAAGCAAACAGCAAATTCATATTTTGGAGGGGAATAAATAAATAAATCAGCATAACCATCTGTGCTGTGTGTATCAGAAAGATCTGAGGAAATACTTCTTCAAAGCTCTTCAGGAGAAAGACCTGCAATGTTCAGTCTGACCGAGAAAGTCATAGGTAAATTTGTAAAAACTGGTAAAGACTTTCTTGGTAATAACTATTGGTTTAATGTGGTGTTTTCCACTCTAAGAGAATCCTAGGGATTGTAATGTCTGTATGTCCCCACTAGAGATTAGGCACTGTCTCAGAGATGAACAGCATGGAGTCAGAGAACAGCAGCTCCTGGACCCCAGTCTGCAATCTCTCACCAATTCTG
The DNA here is from genome assembly GCF_049639895.1 of Pseudopodoces humilis. Classification (NCBI taxonomy): domain Eukaryota; kingdom Metazoa; phylum Chordata; class Aves; order Passeriformes; family Paridae; genus Pseudopodoces; species Pseudopodoces humilis. The sequence continues at coordinate 71,725,405 of NC_142203.1, read as the reverse complement.
TGTGCAGTATCTGCTTGCTGTGGGAAACAGTGTGGAGTAATTAAAATTATAGAATCCATTCACTGCTATTCTGTAACACTAATGTAGTACAGATTAAAAAAAAAAAGCAAAAACAAACAACAAAACAAACATACAAACTAGACTACTGAATAAACACTAACTGAAAATTCTGTTTATCCCTGGAAGATTTTCAGCTCAGACATAATCTTATCATTGCCTAATAACCATGGTTAGGAATCTTTTGGTACAATCATTTGAGTATTGTGGCTTTCTGCTTCTATTTCCTTTACTCATATTCAATATGCCTACTTTTCAAAGTCAAAACTTTTCTTTGTCAAGGGTACAAAACTCCCTATGCAAAACCATTTTAAAAATCAACTTTAAAAGGAAACTTTGTTTGTCTTAAATATAGAATTTAGTGCAGAAAACAACAAAATAAATTTGTGTTAAAATATTATTACTGATAGGAATGGATTTAGAATATCTGACAGACACAAATTGATTATTTTTACTAGTTTTATTATAGTTCTAGTAAGGACAACATATTTTCAGAGGCATTTTTTAGATTCTGACTTTTATAATTCTGACCAAAAAAAAATTGACAGGGAAAAATCATGAATCTTGAAAATACTTGTATTTGATGTCTTATGCTGGTTGCATTATGCAAAAGCATCTTTCAATAAAGCTGTGTAGATGTAGAAAAAAAAGCATTTCAATCTAGCTATGTAGATGACAAAGCCTAGGCAGAATTTCCCAATTGTTATTATCATGATTAACTGATTGCGATCACATTTAATTGCATGTGTGATATATAATCTCTGAATTTTTTTTCAGTTTTAGGGCACTTTTCATTTGGCTCCGTGAGGTGAATCATGGTTCTGTAGTAGCCAAAGCTGCATACTTATGACCTGAGTGCACTAAAGATGCAAGGACATTCTGCTGTGAGGATTGTGTTAATGCTTTGCCATTTAGCTCAAAACCACAATTCATTTCCCCCTACAATTTGTATGAATATTTCTTAATTGCATCACCTTTATTTAAACATTCACCAGCAGTGACAATAGAAAGGTCTGTTAGTCATCCAAACTTTCTGCAGCATTGCACTGAACCATCTGAAGATCATTAATGTGCTAATCACAAAGGAAGGAGAGGAATTTGCAGAACTTTATGAGCAGTTAATGCAAAGTTAGATCCCAGGCTGTCATTTTTAAATAGGAGCAAAAAAAAAAAAAAATGCCTAATATGCATAACTTCTCTTATCATACAGGGAAAATAGCATGACTAACCGACTGGCCATGAGCCAGTAGAGCAAAAGTATCACTCTTGGCAGGTGGATTCACTCATGCTGCATATGTGACACATCTTTCTGATGGATTGTAAGAAACTACTGATACAATGTCAGAGGTGACTTGTTTCATCTCCGCTGAGGTCAAGGTTGGTTCAAGCTCCATATGGCTCAGGACCTGGACCAAAGCCCAGCAAAGTTAATATGACCACTTCCATTGACTTTGATAGGTTTTGCATCAGGCAGTGCAGATAGGAGTAGCTGCTGGACTTCAGTCAGGGAGGGAAATGGGAGTAGAAGAGTGATGTGTAAAAACGTGAAGAAATCTCACAGATTTCAGCTATGGTAAAATTTTCCCCTTTGTTGGGTGAAACACCTTAATGGTAAAGGCTTCAAATCTAAGTTAGCAGTAAATGGTTAAACCATTCTGTAAACTCCACTTGTTTTCAGCAATCTATTTTTATTTTTTTCTTTTTCTTCTTTTATTTTTCCTCTTCTACAAAGGAAAAATACTGTCATATTTTGAGAAACCAAGTGGTGACAACACATGACACATCCTCCACCAAGCCCAGAAATACCAATGTGTTCCCAGGCTTATGCAAGATAGAACTCAGTTTAATTGTTCATTTCAAAGCAGCAGGAAAGAGAAAGTTCATTCACAGTAGGTATTTAGAGAAGAGTGAGAGTCTGAATATGAACCATTATATTAAAATTTCCTGGAGTTTAAGTGCCATTGCTTCAGAGACAAAGATGCCATGCTTGTATGTGGGTAACAGCATATTCTTTCTGTAATGAAAAATGCCATGTAAAGAAGACATCCTTAAGCAGCTGAGCAAGCCAAGGAATCAAATGGACAAAAAGCTGGCTTCATTCTCTCATGAAGTATTTAAGTTGACAAATAGAGAATATAAAGAGGAAAAAGACATGTTCCAAGGTCTTTTGAAAAGACGAAAACAGAATTTAAAGGAAATAGCTTTCATGTTATTTGAAATATCTGGAAGGGTTTTCAAAAAAAAAAACCAAACCAACCAATCAACCAACCAACCAACCAACCAACCAACCAATCAACCAAAATAATAATTTAAAAAATCTCCAAACAAAACCCTAGAATATGTTTAAGAGGAAACAGACAAACAGATATGGAGGTATGGGTCCCTCACATCAGTGATACAGGCTCTGAGAGGATGTGGCATCAGTGGCATTATTATGAAGAGAGGAGCACACAGCACATGGCAGGAGTAGGAATGTAGACCTAGGAGACACAAGAACATATATGACCATAAATAAGGAGTGGTGCAGCAATAAAGAAGTTGAAAATTACAGTAGATAAATCTGAAATCTCTCTTCTCTTAATGCCTTCTCAGGTCCCATGTGTCGATAGATAACATCATCATTCCAGCAAAGACTTTTATACTATGCCTTTTCAAATTTTCAGTGGGAGAAATTCTTTCAGTGGTTCCAGACAACCACATTGTAAAATACATCTGATATTTTATCAGCACTAATCATGTCTGATGATTTCCATATGTCCTTTGAAAATATCCCTATTTTAACATTATTTTGTCCCTTCAGCATGAACTACTGCCTGAACAGTCATTTCCATGCATGTGGTTTACACTGTGTTGATTGCAAAGCCTGACACTTTTCATTTGGAAATTCTCTATTTTCATTTAGGTTTTCAAGGGAAAAATGTAATAGCTGTTGATTGAGGTTTCTCCACAGTCCCATATGGTACAAGAACAAAAAACCTCACTTAAATCAAGAGTCTCAGCTTTATCATTCCAGAATAGGTTAGGCAACAAAAGTCTGGGAAATTACTCTGAACTTTCAACAGTCTCTTTGCATAAGAATACACACATCCAGAGCAGATGCTCTGGTAGAGAAGGCATACAGCAGTAATATTTTCTGTGAGGTGCAAGAAACTTGGCACGACTTTGGATATACCTTTTCACTTTCACAAAAACAACCAATCAAACAACTAATCCAAACCAAAACCAAATCAAAGACAACAAAAACAAAAAGTCCCACATCCTTAAATCCAAATATTTATAAAGATGGCCCAGAGATAATAAGCTTTTCCTTAGAGAGTGTGGTAGCTTCTTAAATTTCCTCAAAACTATCTATAAGTTACCTGGTAATGGATGTTTTCATTTATGGCTACCTGAATAAGAATTAATTTTCAGTTTTGTGTTTGCCATTATGGGAAAAAAACAACTTTGAGTTATTACAAAATGTTTTAGAGAAAGTTAAGACATTACATCTAGCTTCTGATAGGTGAGTTTTCCAAAATAGAAGCACTCTGTAGCTGCAGACACTGCCCTGCTTGCTTTCTTCATAGAGAAATAAGGAAGCAATTAAATTTTCATCAGCAGCCAAAGCAATTAATAACACTTCTTGTTCAATATGTAAAACAGGTGGAGAGGATAAAAAGAAACTTCTACCCACATTCAACCCAACTGGCAACATGCCTGTTCCAAAATCTAAATGCAAGGAGTTCATAAGAGACAGCAGTATGTCCCTACAGTACAAATAACACTGCACAAAACCTTGTCTGGCCCCTCTTGGTTAAAGCATCTCTCCTATTGAAAAGAGGTGTTATTTCAGTGTGTAAAAAATATAATATCCACAGAATGTGTTAATGTAGTACAAAGCACTTTTTTATGCTATTAAAGTGCTAGTCATAGTGGGAAAAGTAAACTGTGGTACACTGAATTATCAAGGAAACTTTTCTGGAGATGATTATGCTCTGACAGCCCCAATGTGATACGTATATCAAGATTTAGTGTCCATTTATTAGTTTCTCAGCACAGGCGAACCCCGTGGCTGACAAACCTGAATCATTACTCTCATTTTTCATTATATAATCAGTATAAAAATGGTGACTACCTGGATATTTTCCACATGAGGTGGACATGAGGTGTTCAGACTAAGTGCAGCTAGATCACTATTATTGCATCATTGACTGATTATCATTCTGATTAATGTCTCTTCTTTATTTTCATTCCCTGTACTGAAACAATGCATATGTCACTAAGTAATTATGTCTAGTGCCTGTTTCTGAATTATGTCCTTGACATATATGTCTTTGTCACTGCTGCTCTAACTTTACTCTGTGCCTTGAACCTTTCCCTCAAAAACAAATAAATTAATACCTGGTGGTATTTGACTGAACTCAGAGTCAAAAATTGAGAATATCCCCCTCATTGACTGCTATATGCAATTCTTTGCCAGTAGCTTTTTCCATGACCATTGCATTTTTCCCTCAAAGAATCTGTTCAAGATTTATGTGTATTGTGTTCTATTTGAATAAAGATTCAAAACCTTCTTTCAGCTTGAATGATAGGAGCATCGATGTGAAAGGTTGCCACATACTTTTGAGGCTGACTTAACAGGCAAATCATATGGTCAACATCTCTGCTCATGGGTTTGCCACCATTTTGAAGGTCTGAGGTCAGCTTTTCCCATAGCAGCACTCTCATCTCCTACAGCAAAATCTATCGCTCTAAACAGCAGAAAGGACTTGATTTTCATTTGAATATAAAACTAAAGCATTCCTGCAAATAGAACATCCAAAACGTATTAAGAACTCACATCTGCAGTTGAAGGAAGCAACCATTCTGACAGCACAGTGTTAACCCCCTGTATCCCCTATCCTCCCACTGTGTCTCTTGCCAACATCCCTGCTAATTATGGCAGCAAACATCTGTGGGCAACCTGACCAAGTAATCAGTAATAATCACCAGAGTAGAGGATACTGGCAAATTCTTTTCTTAGGAGGTGTAAAATACATAAATACTGCTACCATTCTAGAATATCTGGCTCAAAACATCCAATCTGCCAGAGTGACTCCAGAGACTGTGAAGTTCTCTACTATCATTCCACCTTCATCACGACAACTCCCTTTTGATCCAAAATCACGCAATTTCTACTCATTATATTAAAAAAATGACATTTCACTGTTCCGTAAAATAACTCCAGCAAAATCTGATCCCCAGGTCAAATATTTTCATTTCAGAAATGCTGGTCATAAATGTGTTCTTCTAGGGAAAAGAAAAAAAACCTACGATGAGCATAATCTGTCAGATGCTAAATTCCATTCGGCATTTATATTTAAACACATCCATCTTTCCATTTGGGTTCATTTTGAAAGGAAGGACAATGTTGCAATAAACAGCTCATGGGCAGTAGTTCATAGATGGAAGTTAGAAGGTGGAGTCACCTAGAGATACCATCCTAGGTACATCTAAGTACATCTGTTTTAGTATTTTATTTTAAAAAGAGATGACTGACAAGGTGAAGCAACAGGCCTGGCAGAGTCAAGGTAAAACCCTTTCTGACTGCCACGTGGAGCTTTATCATGCAGAAAAGAAACAGACAGGGCACTGGCTGATCATTTACTTCAGTAAGAAACAAACAGATATAATTATTTTTGTATTTTGAAAACTCTTTTATATGAGGGCAGAAATAAGGAGTTCCAAAGCAGCGGGAAGAGAGGGGAAGGAGAAAAAAAAAAAAAAAAAAGATGGAGGGATAAAAGAATAAAAGAGAGAGATAGACAATATAAGTACTGGCCTAAGATCTTTTTTCCTATTTTAAGTTAAAAATAAACAAGCCCAAAAGCCAAAAACAATCCTGAAGTTAAAATTCTAAATAAGTATCCTTAGCTGGAAAAAGACCTTCGTAAAGATCAAATCAATTCCTGGAGTTTGCTGGAAGTGATTGTATCTTGCTAAAACGAAAACATGGTAGTTTTGTCCCTGCTATGCTTTCCCAGATGTTACCATAGAGAAGCTAGCAGAGGTCCTGTTCATTAGGGATGGTGGGAATTCAGATAAATCCATCCTGCTTTCCTTGAATTGTGTTTGGGCACTAATAGTGGCTCCTACCCAACATTTTCCTGACAAACCTGTGAATTCCCCCTGTATTTGCTTTGCATGGTAAGTAGTGGTGGGGCTGCAGGGGTGGCTTCTGTGAGAAGCTGCTGAGAATTTTCCCTGTCCTTCATGGAGCTCCAGGGTGGACCCAACCCTGGCCAAGGCCAACATCAGTGACAGGGTAGGATTTCTGCTATTATATATTTAAGAAGGGACAAAATAAGCAGAAGCTGATGAACAGCATCAGCCAGCTGAGGAATGACAATGTGTGCGAGGAGCATCCCTGCAGACAGGCAGGGCAGGGCAGAAGGAGGGGCAGGAGCTGCTCCAGGCTCTGGAGCTCAGATTCCCCTGCAGCCCCTGGAGCAGCCCATGGTGAGGCAGCTGTGCCCCTGCAGCACAGGGAGGGCACGGGGGAGCAGAGATCCAACTCAGCCCCTGCAGGAGCCCAGGCTGGAGCAGGGGGATGCCCAAAGGAGGCTGGGACCCCATGGGAAGCCTGTGCTGGAGCAGGGTCCTGGCAGGACCTGTGACTCCATGGAGAGAGGAGCCCAGGCTGGAGCAGGTTTGCTGCAGGAATTGTGACCCCATGAAAAAGACCTAAACTGGAGCAGCTCCTGCCAGACTGTCTCCCATGGAAGGGATGTCGTGCTGGAGCAGGGGAAGGGGGTGAGGAGTGAAGGCTGTGTGGACGAAGAAGCAGAAAAAACAACACGTGATGAGCTCACCATGGCCCTGAAGTGCTGGGTGGGAGGACTTTGAGAAAATCAGGAGTGAAGTTGAGCCTGGGAAGGAAGGACCAGTGGGGGGTAGATTTATTTTTTATTTCTTTTTCTAATGATTTGGATTTATTTCCTATTCTACCATTATTTGTCTGGCAATAAGTTAAATCCATTTTCTGGAGTCCATTTTGCCTGAGACAGTAACCAGGGAGTGACCCCTCCCTTCTCTTACCCTGAACCACAAGACTTTTGTTATATTTTCTCTCCCCTGTCCAGCTGAGGAGGGACAGACAGGACAGCTTTGGTGGGCTCCTGGCATCCAGCCAGGGTCAATTCACCACCCCCTCTTTGCCCCTGGGTCAATTAGACCAGCCTGAAGAGATTTCATGGTATTCTGTAGTGCTGGTAACCACTTCCACAGCTTGGTGCCTCGCCCTGTTATGCTTGGGTAGAGTTAAAAAACCAGCATGACCTGTGAGCACAGCTCAAGGAGCAGACTCCACCACAGCAGAGAGCTTTGCTCTCCATAAGGACATTGCCTCTGCTCCCATAAAAGAGGACATGCATTGCAAATGCATGCCCTAAAAGAAATATTGAAACCAATGCTGAATGCACTTCTGGAAACTTGATATTTTCATCACATGCCATCTAAGCTAATACACTGCACTGTTTACAGTCCTCCACTACAATATATTTTGAAATGATTACCTTGCTCTGAGTCATTTGTGTCATAATGCTCTCCATAGGTACCCATAAAATGAAAATGTAAGCCTCTTTTATTGGTGGCACTGCATCTTAATTGAAAATATTAAAGGCTATTGCTCTCCTACTGGTTTTTTTTTCTTTTTTTTTTTTTTTTTTTTTTTTTTTTTGCTTCTCCCTCTCTGTTTAATTGGCTAATCATATGATTTTTTTTAATGAAATAATCATGAAAGAAAATATGAAGCTAATTTAAATTCAGACTGTATTTGGTGATATTTAAGTGATTATCCAAAAGTAGCAGAGGGTGTAAGAGGCAATAAACATCTGCTACTTTCATGACCATTGGCCTCACTGTTTATGAGCCTGGGAGATATTTATTTCAAGAGACATGCTTCTCTTTGGGTTAGACTGTATTTTTTTCCCTTGTTTTATATTTATTTCCTCCCCTGTAAAATTTTAAAGCAGGATGGTTTGGATTTTTTTTTTTTCCCTTTTCCTCCTCTTTCACCCCATCTCCTTTCACACTAACAGCAGAGTGAAATCCAGGTAAATGAGAAACTTCTTCCAAGAACTCTTTCAGCCGGTAGGGATGGGTGGCTTAGCTGCTGCTCCTCTTGTGAACTGTGTGAACTACTCCAGGTTTATGGGCTGAAGAAGTTAATAGGAATTCTGTATTGTAGCTGGTTCATTGTCCAGCTGCCATTCAATTGTGTGTGTTGTATGTAATTGCCGAGTGAGGCTGTAACCTTTTCCTTTTCTCTTTCCCTCACATGCAATAAGCACCAGGGGTGAAGCTGGAGAACAAGTTGTAACTGAAAGATGCAGGCAGCTTTCTGGTTTTGTCTTTTCAGTGAAGGAAATAGAAAAGCAAAATAAAGCAGACTGTTTTCTGAGATATTTGGAAGAGAATTTAGCTGTTTAGCTATGGAGACAGCAAGAGAGCTTCAAAGCAGCGCTTTTAGGAACAGGGAAAATACATATTGTTTGATCAACTTGTGTAGTGCATATTACTTTGAACAAAGAAGTGCTTCTTCAGCTCTCAAAGAGAATAAGACAATTTCCATGTCAATGTCCTTAGAAATTTAAGAGTTTGTTTTAGATGCTTCTCTGGGTATTCTTCATTTGAACAAATTCTATATTTATTTTAATCAATTTTGTATAATGTTAGTGAAATGCCATTGTGAAGCTAGATATGGTGACATGGGGTGTGTTTTAGGGAACTTCATCCATAGGACTGCAATAGTTTCCAGGAATCACCTGTTGGGAGTAAATATCTACACTTTTATAATTTTAAATATGAAAGGTTTGAGTAAATAACAAATTAAGTCTTGTGGTTTCTACATGTAAAGAATAGGGTTCTGTGGCTCTTTTGTGTTAAGCTCTCAAATTATATGAGCCTGACAACCTTTAGTTACCTTTGCAAAGAATCTCAGTCAAGAATAATAATGATTCCATGCTTTAACTCTTTTACATCTTGCATGAAATTTATAGTCGGGGGGCATGCAGTATTAAATATACACAGTTCAGATTTCTCAATATTTTATCCCTGGTAAGGCTCTGCAACCACCTGTACCACAGAGCAAATTTATAATGCAAAGAAAGAATCTGAAATTGTCATGAAAGAAGTCAATTTTCCTTTTTCTGTAGGTATGAAAATTAACGTAGGAAGTTCTGTTATGGTCTGTAGTAAATGTAACCCAGTCAGTATGGACCCTGTAGTAAATATTATGATCTTCTGGTCACTTGGAATTTATCTGGTGAGCCTTTCCAGGTCAAGGCCCAGGATTTCAGTATTTCATCATTCATGAGCTCCATTACTACTTGGTTATTAGAAAAGAGTTGTTGTATACTAAAGTCAGAGCAGTTGAAATTTTGGGCCCCTGTAGAGAGCCAACCAATAAATTCTGAAGCAATATAAATCTGTGAGATGGAGGTTGATGGTTTACAGACAGCTTTTTAAAAAATATTATTTTTAAATTTTTTATGTTTGACCTTGTCTGTTTACTCTTACTTTCTTTAGAAATAATCATAAGCATAGGGAAAAAGCTGAAAAATACACTGAATTTAATACTGAAATATTGTCTATGAAAATTTTACTGCTTCTATACCCAAATTCGATGAAGTCTGAAAAACTGAGAAGCTGCTTAATTCTGTAAATGGGAAAATCTAGATATGAAGGTTTCACCTATTGACAGCATTGAATATGGACAGAAAAACAAGGAAGGGGATGTGTCACAATGTGCTTGGTGCCTTGCATGAAAATTTTATGACCTAATTCCTTTGTTAAAAAAAAATATGAAATACAGATAATTAATCCACATACAGGAAGAGTTATTATATTTGTAATTTACAGGCTGGGAGAGCAAAGGCAGAGATCACATCCTGTAAAGTGACAAAGGATACTGTGGGATCCCTGCTTAAGTGTCCTGAACATGGTACAAAGTGATTTGAACTGTTCACTGAAGATTTTACTGCAAGAATAAACACTTACTTTCCTTCTCAAAAAAAACCCAAAAAAACAAAAAACAGTGCTTAACTGGTATAATTTCACTTTACAGAAACAGATAAATCTAAATTCTGAAGTTCACATTCACATTTGGTTTGTGAAGTTTTCTAAAACATGGAAAAATTAAGAAGTCAAAGTGCTAATATTCTTCCTTTCTTTTTCAGGTTTTATTTTACTTTCTATGTTTTCCAAAAGATTGACAGTACAAATAAAATGTCATTATACAATATAAGTTTAATAAACACCTTCACATAACAGAACAGAGAGTGGCAGGCTGACCTTGTGAGATATTGTGAGATTTTGTTGGGAATCTGCTTATTTTTGTTATTGAATTGTGTTTTTTCATTGTTTATTTCTATGTGATTATTTTTCAAGGTACAGGACATCTCAAGGCAGAATATATTGGCATTATAAGCTGAGGAGCAATTACTTTGCCCCACAAATTTACAACAGATTGAAACAGAATGTACCTTCGAAAAAGGAAAAAGAAAGAAAAGAGGACACATTTTACCTTCACTTACATGTAGCTCATGCAAACCAGAACTGCAGCTCCAGGGCACAACTCAAGATTTGATATTAAAGTGTTTCATTTGCAACCAATTATGCTCAGGATTAGATTCCACTGCTGCCTCGCTTAACAGTACAGTACCTTGATTTCAAACAACCTGATAGAGGTTTGTTGGCTTTGTTTTCTTCCCCTCTCTCTCTCCTTTTCTCCCCTTTTCCTGCCCCTTAGAACCATCTCTGCCTTCATCAAAACAATCCCATTTGTACTTATGAAAGCATTACAGCCAGTAAGCAGAGAGTACAGAATAAGCTTTACCATTGTAGCCTTTTTCCCATCTGAATATCACGAATCTTGTATCTCACCATGGTGTAAGGTCTCTGATTACATCAACCTCTCCAAATTATGCTGAAATGGAGGCCATTCAATTTGCTACAATCAGTAACTTTCGAAAGAGCCCTGCATAATTGATTTCACAGTAATATAGGCACAGGTGAATGAGTTCCTCAGCCTCGTTTATACAGTGTTTTCTTTCATTCCAAAGTGCACTATTCAATAGAAATCACATTTTTTTCCCAACAGTTGGCAGGTAAGGCTTTTGTCATATACAAAGTTGTGAGACAGAAAGAGAGAGCAGGGGGGAAAAATAGTGTAGAAACATGAAAATTGAAATAATGCCCTGGGTGAAATACTAAATGCAGACATGTCTTGGGTGAAATGACTTCTCTTTTCTATGAGTCTCATCAAGGTGGGAAATGACAGCCAGGATACAAAAGTACAAGATACAAAAACCTGTTGAAATTTAAATGTGGTCCACAAGTGTAATTTGTTGTGGGAAGTGTGAGGTGGGGTGTGTACACAACCTCAAAGCTGAACATTCATTCAAGGTGGAAAATATCTGGGCTTATCAACTAAAGTGGCTATGGATGATATGGCTGTGTTGGAAATCGAGAAAAACTTTGGAAGCTGGGTAAATACTGTACCCAGGGAAAATTAAAATAGGCAACTGCCTAAACACCAGCATGTGGTACCATCCCTGCCATTTTCTCCCCTTGCATGGAGGCAGTCACACAAGTTGTTGCTCAGTGGAACAAACTCCTTAGTTCCAAAATAGTATTCCTGCATTTTTGACCTGTGGTGGAAACTCCTTGAATGAGATGCATCACAGAGTGTGTAGGCTTGCATGAGTACTTCCTGCTGGGAGAGAATAAGGATGACAGCAGAAAACAAACAAAGAAACAAAGAAAAAAATATATGTATGCATAGATAGATAGACAGACAGACAGACAGACAGACCCACTCAGGTAGCAAAGGAGAAGCACTGATTTACTGGGATATGGAAGAGTGTTTGGGCTATTGAAAAGAAAATAAAGTGCTAATGGATATTTGTAATATAGATGCAAGGTAGGAAAATTAGATAGGAGTTTGGAAATTTAAAAAAAGAAAAGTCCTTTAAGTTGAGAGAAAAACAATGAGGACATCTCCAACAACAATCAATCCCATCTGCAACAGAGTTCATTCCAAATAATGATATTTGAGCTGTCAGTCTACGCTGATTCCAGAAGAAGCCCAGCTAATCATGTCAGACTTGAGTTGAGTATATCTAGATTTAAGTAAGAAGGATCCTGTGCCATGAGGTTGGTGTGCGTTATACAGAAATAAACATGGGAGTGGTAATACCCAAGGCAAACCAACAGATTAGGTTACCTTTCACCTGCATCTGTTGTATTCTTGTTCTTCCAATCTTCAGAGATCAACTGCAGGATTTATTGTTCTCATGAGAAGAATGTGTTTAACTGTAAAGAGTTCTGTGTGTGTGTATGGACGTGTGTGTACAAATTCACTGCGAAAACAAAAAGTTGTCTCTGAGCAGTCCCTTTTTAGGAGGAATGCAGCTGCCTCTGTGTATCAGAACTCCCCTTTCTGAAGAATTAGAGGGTTTATGTGCTTTGTGCCACAGTTTGATTATAAAACACTGAGGAAACATGTTCACTCTATTCAAATCTAAGAAGCACTAAAGTTTATGCTGCTTAAATCACTTCTAAATCTGAACTATTTGGATCTCTGAATTTTATGATAATATTAACAGAGCTTCTGGTGAATCCCATTAATTTTTTTTGTATTGTTTAATTTTACATGAGTAAATATAATTACTCCTTTTGTCAGAAGTTCTAATACCAATTTATAATTCATGGAGTTAATTATGTTAACGAGGAGGTAATCATTTCTCAACTCTCTCCCCTGTAATTTTAAAGGATTTTGATTTTTTCCCTCTCTCATTCTCACCTCTCCTTTTACAATTTCTCTTCCAGCCATGAAGTGGAAGCATACACAATTCATCTGTGATATAATTATTTACCATGGCAACAGTTTGTGAATGGGATTGTGAAGTTGCAAATAACTAAAAAGAAGCTTAAGTAAAACAGGCTGAAAAAATTATCCTTTTCAAAACAAGTGAAGAGTCCTTTGAGGTCAGGAAAGCTTTTGTCACTCCAATATGTTAAAAACAGGAGAAGGTGAAAAAATATAATTTTGGGCTTCTTTTTCCTTCTTGACAAAACCTTTGGTAAAACCTGATGAACAAATGAAGATATGTACTTCACATGTGTTTGTGTATGTGCAAATTTGTTTTGGGAAGTGTCTGTGTGACTGACAATAAAGAACATTTGAACAGACTTGCAATGACAAGCACTGAATCTGACAATGCCCAGCAAGAATAAGAAAAGTTTTGAAAGATCTAATCTTGAAAAAAAGATGGAAAAGAGATTCATTCTTGTGGTGGTTGATTTTTCTTGTTACATTTCTGAGATGAGCAGACAGCTCAAATTCATACTGATATGCAAGACCTCCTAATTTTAGAGTCTTAGAAGGAGATAGACAAAATCTATTGAAAACTGGTGTCATAATCTTTGTATTTTGCTTGAGGCTGCTGTTGACAAATCTTTCCCTACCAACCATCCTATTAAATCATCTATTGAGTATTTTAGTGCTGCTGCTTCAGAATCAAAGAAATCTATTGATGTTCTTCAAAGGCACACTGAGCTGCATATGAAAAGATAACAATAACAACAAAAACTCATCCAGCTGCACCACGACTTACAGTGTACCCACCTGGGAGTAGAGTTAGGTACCACATTTATCCTAACTCACAGCCATAATTATTCAAGAATCAAAGTATTTCATAGGAATAGATAAAAAAGCCATCAAAGGAATTCATTGAATGTTAATTAATCTAGGAACACTTTGAAAAGTCTCCTGCCCAGTTGGTGGCATGAAGGGGGATTTTGTAAGATGTATGTCCAGCTTCCTCTAAGATCAGTCCTGATCTGTGTCCTTCCTGGAGAATTGTCCCACTTTCCATGGCAGGTAAGCTGAGTCCTGAGCAATAAAGTCTTTTCAGGCACCAGTGGAGCTGGGATCATAGCCAGTGAATTAATATGGAAGTAAGTTTTCATAGAAAAACACTGATTTTCTCTGGAAAAGAGGAAGGAAATATGAGATTTTTTTTGACAATTATGTTTTCTTAAATGATACTACTCAATTAGGACCCTTACAGAACCTTCCTGAGGTACATAACAGAAGCAGAGGAGAAAGAACATTGATTATAACTGCCCTGTCTGCTCTGAAAACATCTGGAGACAATCCTGAACAACCTCAAACAGAGGAAAAACATATCATCCCCTGGTGAAGGAGCATGTGATGCTTGGTTTCCCACAGTTTTGTGGCATGTTGTTGGGCTTTCTGACAAGAGATGAGCTCTGACTGAAGATTTTACTGAACAGGAGACATTAATAAAATTTTGATCTCAGCACTGATTTTCTCATTTCTGCTATGAGGCGAGTTTACATGGTTGCTCCTCCCTTAAAGGGTCAAATGATACATTCTTACTTCCTTTACTTTCCTATTTTATAAAAGCTAGGTTCTGAATATTTTATCATCACAACATTAGGTAGTTGAAAAGGGATTATTAAGAGGTGGATGAGTAGTCAGATATGTATTTATAAAAAAAATATTTTCAGTTACATTTGAATTTAATCTTTTTCTTTTTTTTTTTTTTTGGTTGTGAGGGGTATTTGTTTGTTTGTTTTGTTTTATTTTGTTTTATGTTTTCTCCTAAACAAGATAATTCCTTATTTTTTTTTTCTTGAAGTGTCACCTAAGTCTGACATAAAATCTGAGATTTGTTTAATTTCTGTCTGTGGCAAATTTAGGCATTTTCTTGGATTGGAAGTAATTATACAATGGAAGTTTTCCAGATTCCTGTAAGAAGGGCTTGACAGTCAGATTTACAGCTGTGTTTGGGTTGCAAAGATGCAGGGAGACACCTAATAGGATTTTCAAAAATACATAACCACTTTTGGACAGAAAATGCAATTATGAACCTAACATTTCTAACTGCATTTCTAAATCAACTTCAGGTGCTTATTTTCATGTTTTGATACATTGTTAGAAAAACACCTATTTCTACCAGTGAAATATTTCTGGGTTTCAGTCAATAATTCTGTGCACAATGAACTCCATTTTTTTTTTGTGTGTGTGGGTAGAAAGTGCCTTTTGCATGGATCTAAAAGGTATCTGGGTATCGCTGAGCATAAAATTTTATAAGTATGTACAGACATTCATTTATACTCATGGAACAAACCCTAAAAAAATAAGAAATCAATTATGTCTTAGAAGTTTCCATGCAAAAATGAAAGGAAAAAAATCCATTCCTTCCATGAGAGTAGAAAATGTTCTGCTAACTTATTGTTCTGTGCCTCAGATTATGTTGATTTTGGTAATTCACTGTTGTGTGAGTGGACAAACTAGCTTCATTATAAAAGAAGAATGTGCATGTGTGTTCATGAGTCTTGCAGAATCAATGTCAAAGAAAATGTGGAAGTTTACATGGATTTCAACAGTTTGCTGTGAAACTATCCACAGGAAAAAATGACAGCAAATTTCCAGCTAAGGAAAAGAGATACAGCATTCAAATGTCACTATCAATACTGATTTATTTGCTGTATGCATACAAGAGAAAAAAAAGAACCAAGCCTCTACTGACAAAACAAAGAAAACTTGCCTTGGAAAGGCCATCTCATTGCCATTTTAAAAAAAATAGGAAAAAAAGGAAAATTGTTTTTCCATGGCTTGGGGTTATTTTTGAGGGACCAGGACATCAGACATAGTTTTTCAACACCTAGACAGTGCTTTTTCATTTCCATTTCTAAACATATCAGATTTATATTGCAAGGCAATGCAGATTTTAGGATGGGAAAAAAAGATTCCCCTAAGATAAAGGTTCTTTATCTTGAAGTTAATAAGAAAAGTAATAAGAAAGACAGTTTCTGAAAGGGCAAATGACAAAAGGGAAGATCTTGAGAAGTGTTTATGTGATAAATTTCATGTTCAGTCATGGCAAGACAACAAATATTCTGAGTTTCATTTTCTTTCTCATGGATCCCAGAAAGAGGGAAAGAGGGAAGTTTTGATACTTGTGTTCAAGAGATATTTTGGGGCCTTCATGGGCCTTCACACTTATTTGAGCTGCCTTCTTTATTTTTTTTAAATTGTTTTTATTTTTATAAATATTGGGGCCAAAATAAAAGTTTAACCACATTGCTTCTTTATCATTTATTTGGAATTTCCATAAAATTGTGGTTAATTCTTTTACAAGATTCATATGGATATCTTATATTAAAAGTAGGCTTCTTTTCATAGTGGCTTCTCTAATGAGTCATCTCCCTTCTTTATTTCTCATTTAACTCACTCGAGGGTTATAAAGGGATCAAATCTACCTCTGTGAATGTTTCTAGGACTTCAGGCTGCTCTTTCAGCTGAGTATTTCCTGCACTTTAATGTGTATTGCTCATCATTACAAGCTTTGAAATATACACCACTGGAGCACTGCCTTTACTAGCATATGTGGAAAGCTCTGGTCAAGAAAAAAACATTCATTATTTACCTCTTAAACAAATGTGTATTACACTTTCCAAGGTATTAAGTTCCAGATGGTATTACTGAGTCAAACACAGTACAACAAACAAAATCAGGTCTCATCAGTTTCTACTATCCTTTCTACCTCATGGTCCCAAACATTTCAACAGGCTTGTGTTGTGATGGAGAAAATTTTCCCAGCCTGTCCCAGTATTTAATCCATGTGACTTGGGCCAAAGCTCTTTCCTTTTCAAACCTCATAACTGCAAAGATGGGAAACATGACACCTAAGTGTTAATCAGATGTGCTCCTCCCAATAAATTTTATTTTATAGCATATAAGTATGATAGATGGATACATAGATAGATGATAGATAGATAGATAGATAGATAGATAGATAGATAGATGATAGATAGATAGATAGATAGATAGATAGATAGATAGATAGATAGATAGATAGATATGCTGAACCCATCACACAATGGAAATAACCCCAAATGCAATAACACACCAGGTCTTAAAGTAAAGTTTAAATTCATTTCTTCACCTTGGCTGTTTGCTTAAGTGAATTTGACCTTCCCTTTCCTCTGTCTAAAATCTTCCTGTTACTTGTGTTGTTATAGATTGTGGCATCTGTGAAGCATTTGCGTCTTCCTTATATCATGGCAACAAGCAAGTTAATCGATGGGTAACTCAAAAATGTCCTTTCTTTAGTGGTAGTGGATTTTTGAAAAGTCTGTTGGCATAAAATATCTCCCTGATCACCTTTACAGAATTTTTCACTGAAAAGATAATAAAAAAAACTCAAAAGATTTGATGGCTACATTAAAGACAAAAAAGTTTAATCTCCTTTAATTTGCAACCTGTGGTGAACAATAAATCCCACTAACCTTTCTCTTCAAAAAGCAAAGAAAATCCAAATAATGTAGCCTCCAAATAATTATCAGGAGTCTGGCTGCACTGTCAGGGAGTGATATACAAGATTCAATTTTAACTAGAGATTACAGCCGAGCAACCTTGTAGTCCTGAATGTCAGTCATGTCACCTTCCCCTGTCAGGAAGTGTGTCAGGACTCATATATGCAGGGTGAGGTAGAGGCAGTGTATTACCTCACCAGGGGTAGGGTATCCTATGTTCAAACTAGACAGGGAAAAAATGTCACAAATTTCCCGGCCCACTCCTCCTCCTCCTCTTCCAAGTGAAAGCAGGCAGAGCCACTTCCCGATGGGATTTTCACTGCTGCAGCCCTTCTCCTCCAGGCCACCACACCCAGCGCTGTGGCAAGGTGTTTGCTCTGCACCTCACACCAGGGCATAGTGAACTAAACATTCCAGGGGATATATTCTGGTGCCTGAATCTCCTTTATCATCTTCCCTTGTTTTTGAATGAAACACAAAGGCAGTTCAGTACTTTTCTGGAGGCTGGGGTGCTGTATCATTCACAGGGGTGATCTTTGCTAACTCTTTTTCATGTTGACAGTTTAAGCAGTAATTCAGGACTGGTCCCCTGAAGGAAAATTTGACAGTGTGGTGTCTGTCAGTGCCAGTGTGTGGGCTCACAATTCCCAGTGTAAGGCCATTTGCATGAGAGTGAGGGGAAAAGCTGAAGCTCATAATTAAACTGCTGCCGTAGGACTGGGGGGTTTTCATTCACTAGAGCTGTCCATCAGGCTTTCCCTGGGGAAGGGAAAAGGGAAAAAAAAAAGGGAAAGCAAAAAAAAAGGGAAAGGGAAAAAAAAAAAGGAAAAGGGAAAAAAGGGAGGGGAAAATGGAAAAGTGAAAAAGGGAAAAAGGGAAAAAGAGAAAAAAGTGAAAAATGAAAAAAAAAAAAGAGAAAGGGATAAGGGGGAAGGGAGGTGGGGAGGGGAAAAAAGTAAAAGGGGTAACAGAAAAGGGAAAAAAAGATTGAAGGAGAAGAGAAAGAAAGGTGTGGCATGGTGCAGTGCAGGAAGGCAAGGAAAGGAAAAAGGAAAAAGGAAAAAGAAAAAGGAAAAAGGAGAAAAGAAAAAAAGGGAAAGAGAAAAAAATGAAAACAGGAAAAAGTACAAAGGAAAATGGATAAAATAAAAAATGAAAAAAAGAAAACAGGAAAAGGAAAAAGGAAAGAAGAAAAAAAAA
>NC_142203.1:71590843-71706278 GCF_049639895.1 Pseudopodoces humilis | reverse complement strand
AGAGGATTATGTTGTTGTAAATAGAGGTTTATAACTTCAGGAAGAGAATGAGCAGCCAGACCAGATGGACTCCTTTGAAATGAAGATCCTGTCTTCATGCAAATGCTGTGAATGATAAAAGGACAAGAGGGAAAAGTGGCAGAAATTACACAAGCAGGATTGTATCTAAATACAGAGCACAATTACTCCTTGTCCCATTCCATGCTTGGAGCAGGGTTAATAGGAGAGACCCTGTAAGTCCTGGGGTGGTTCAGAGAAGTAATCAGAATTTGCACACATTTTAAAGTAACTTTCAGTCAGCTCTGATATGCCTCTTAGTTCTGCTGGTGTCTGCCTGCTATTTTGGGTGATACCAGATTTAAATCAGGATAGTCCATTGAAAGAAAATAGCACAAGTCTTTATAGCTTGAAATAAGGACCAATTACCACAATCAGGAACTGTAACTAACTCACATACTTTGTGGCTCAGGCTGACAGAGGGGTGCTTAGCACTGAGTCACACTGGCGGTGAGGACCATTCCAGGAGAACTGTAGGGCAAGTTTCTCAGAAATGGCTAGACTTTCTGGTAAAACAGTCTTCTAAGACATGTTTCTATGATGTCCCTGGTATTTTGTTTTAAAAGTATGCAGCCTCACTCAACTTGATGCAGTGCAGCTCCTACCCGTTTGGGTGAGTTCAAGAAGTTGCATTAGCACAACTCTGAGCCTGAGCTTTAAAATCCATCTTTTCAGTAGCTCAAGCAGCAAAGACTGTTTTTGGTTGTAGTCAGCTCTGGTACCTGAACTTGCATCCCCTGTGCCATCCCCATTGTGTGAATGTGCCTAGAGATCCTTTTAACGCAGTGCACTGCCGAATTATGCCTTTTAGAATGAAATGGCCTTCATGTGTTTAACAAACCATTCGATCCAGAACATCCTTTAGCCTTGCTGGGGACAGTGATCACCAAACTCAGGCTGCTTGTTGCTACCTGCAGCCATCAATTCTCTTGAACTATTTAAGGCGCAAAAAAACACTTATTGCCACTTGGAGCAAAAATCTGTTTTCTTATCTCCCAGAATGTGAGACCTGACGGGTTATCAGGGAAAAGGCATGAAATTATTCTGCAGCTGGGGATTGGACATGCCACAGTGTTCTCCCATTGTTTAGACAGAACCACAGGTTTTCCCAGTGATCCATGGCTCTACAGAAGCCAGATCTTAGTGGCAGCTTGACTGGTTGTGTCAACACACAGGAACATGGACCAAGCAGTGCAGACCTGTGACACTGTTCCCACTGCTATGACATGAGACCAGGAGCCACACAATGAGTCTTCTTTTTGAAATGTTTGCCCGACTATATATCATTTTTCATCTGGTTCAAACTTATGAGAATGTGCTGGTAGTAAGTTTTGGAGACAAGAATATAGACAATTATCTGCTCTGCAGCTACATAAGAGTTGGGGATAAGTCAGATAACTGAACTACAGTTTTACTCAATCACTTCACTGTCCCTTTTCCTTCTCTTCTAATGCAGAAAGCTGGTTCATTGGTTGATAAAATAAAAATAATAATGAAATGAGATCCTTGATCTACAGAAGCTCCCAGTGCAATGTTAATATGACAAAGAGATAACTGCCATGTAGCCACCTATTCATCACACATATGTAATAATTTTATACGTGTGTTCAATCTGATCCCTTGGAAAATGACCTTTTCTTTTTTTTTTTTTTTTTTTTTTTTAATTGCTTGATTTCACCTTTTCTGCCACCTAAATGAGGCCTTTAAGCAATTTATATTACCTGGAGGATTTTTCAGGTCCTGAAATGGATCCTGGGAAAGGCATACCTGTGATTTATGGAGAAGCTGTAAACTTAGTGCATTGCTTACAAGAGGAACTGACTGTACATCTTTAAAAAATCTTTAGCATGTTAACATCTTTAAAAGTAATCTCTAAACATCTATCCTTCCTCACTTTCTGAGTCAGTTACTTGGACAGGGACAAATTTCTGGGAGGAAGCTGGGCTAGGAGGGAGCCACAGGAGCACCTTTCTCATCTGTCAATTATATAAAAACACTGTATCAATCTAGTAAATAAATTAATAAACACATAAATAAATATATAAATAAATCTATACTAAATACAGCCCTTGCATTGGCAAAAAAAAAAAAAAAAAATTAAGCAAGAGCTCTGAAAACAGCACAGAGAGGGAGAATGTCAAAAAGCTTTGGACAAAACTTCCAGACAGACATAGCTTCCACTGCTGAGTGGTACGATGTGTCAGTACGCGTGACACTATCGCTGGATACATCAAAGAGTGCATTAGAAACATCCCTGCTACAAAAGGGAACACTGGTTGTGCATCCCTGAAAAGCAGTGGCATTGACACAAAAGAGCTTGTCAGAGATAGCAAAAGGAAATGCCAGCAACAGTTTTGCACATATAATGATTCCATCAGTACATTGGAGAGACGGGCAATAAAAATGATCAGGGTAGTGCTGGTCACATCATTTTATGCAGACAGCATTCGCTATGAATTTAGCCTCTTTTATTCCTTAAAAAAAAAAAAAAAACCAAAACAAAATACCCTTGCAAACTGGTGGTGATTGATACAGGCCAATCATTACTCATTGAGCTGATGGCTGGGAAGGTCCATGAGGTCAAGAGACCTGACCTGGAAAGAGTAATGGATTATTTTAACAGTATCCAGTGTCCTTAGCCAAGTTCAGAGACTTGCTGGACTCCACATATGGAAGAAGTGTTGTTGGGCCAATGAACTTATAATCAAACTGAATAAAATGTGGGGAATGAAATAATCATGGTGTCAGAGTAGAGCAGTAGCAGAGTTTAGCCAAGAAGCCAGGTTTTCTGACTTCATGGCTAGTATCTGAGCCACTTACCTCTTTATATATTGTTTATTATTTGAAGATATCCATCACTGATTTCTGGCATAATGTTTCTACTGATTATTAAAGAGACATTCAAGAGATGTTTCATTTTGATTTAGAGGGGATAAGTTTTTTTGTTGGGTTGTTTTTTTTGTGTTTTTTTTTTGTTTGGTTGGTTTTTTTTGGGTTTAGACAATTATTTTTGTTTTCTTCTAGAAGATTGAAAAAAGGTTTTAAAAGGTGGGTGTGTGTTCCAGCAGATGCTTAGGAACAAAGAGACTTTCTACAAACAAATTCCTGCTTCTTAAAACATAACTTTCAAATCTATACTATTCAAAGGAAAGAGAAAAAAGCGTAAAATGTTGCATTTCTGCAGTAAAGACTCTAAAAGTAAGAGTTGCTTCCCAGTACCGTACCTCAAACAAATTTTTCTTCTCAGGGTGACTCTGTAGATGAAATGACAATTTAAAAGATTTTGGATTAAAACAACAACAACAAAAAAACCTGCTAGATAGTTCAGACCAACTTAATACAACTGTATGTAAAATTGATTAAAACTTATGCATTTTTAGCGATAGAAGATAGATAATTTAGAAGACATTCCTTATAAGGATCTGTGTGTATTAAAACAGTTTTGGCAATGTCACTGGAAGTAAATGTTTTCAAGAGATATTTGCATCTTTCTCAATGAGTACTGAGGCTCACAAATAGTTGTCTACACTTCTCTTAGATAATCACAGGTGATTTCAGTGGAACTTTATACAGAAACCTCAGCTTTATCAGCATGTATTGAGTCTAAGATTGCCACTATGAAGTCTGAACAGATATTTTCAATATCTAAAGTTTGAAAACACCAAAATGAGGAGCTATGATTGGAATGATGGTTGGACAACCAGTAAATTACCATAACACAGGAATGAAAACTGTAGTTTCAGTTAATACTCCCCAGTTAATACAGGGATACTGGGGAGAAGATTCTAATTACCTAGGCCTATTAGGCTTGAAATAGTCCAGCAGGGAAGCTGAGAAATTTGAGCTTGAAAACCCCTAATTTGAGGTTTTTGGGGAGATGCAGAACACGATTTAAAGCAGTATTCCAAAAAATGCCATGCCATCTATTATACACATGGAAGCACTTCTTAAAAAAGGAAGTTGTGAAGTGTCATGTGAGGTGTAACCTACACCAAAAAAATCCAAAAACAAACAAACAAACAAACAAACAAACAAGGAATAGGAGAATCAAGCAAACAAATTAAGGGATCCATAAAAGTTAAGTGGTTTTAGTTGATTTTTAAGAAAATATTTCACAAATGCAACTCGGAAGGAGATGATTCATTTTCAACTTATTTACCCTTTCTGTAACAAGCTGTTAGGACTCTACTTGAGTAAAACTGGATACGTAGCCACATGATCTAAATCCACTTTAAATCAGGTCTGTTGCTTCGTGCCTGGAATGATGTAGGCATATGTGTAAGGAAAAAAACAAAAAATCAAAGCACATGCAGCAAAATTACTTCTAAGAGTTAAGGGATTGTTGTGGTTTAAAACCAGTAACTAAAAAATTACTATTTCTTTCTGTGAGATATGGATTTGAACAAGAGCAAAACAGGCTTAAAATTTAAAAGGAATAGAAACAGTTTATTAACAAACTACAAGAACACTAGAATAAACTTCCAGAAAACTCTTTTCTCTCTCACTACTTAACTATTCTTTTGTACACATGATAACATAGAGACAAAAAAAAAACTTTAGAACTTTAGTGGTCAAAAACAGTCTCAATTTTTGCTAGAGTCTTTCTTTCATTCTTTGTAGAGAAACAGAAGTCTCTTTTTGCCGATCTATGGAGTTTTTAGAGTTCACTCCTCCCATTCCACATCATTCCGAAGTGTGCACTGGTCAAATGAATCTAGGGATACTATTTTAAGGATGAGTTATTCAAAGGCAGAAGTCTTCTTCATCTGTCTCTGTGAGCTTTCCTGGAAAACAGCTTTTGCTTTGCTCTTCAAGGCTTCAAAAAATCTTCACTCTACCCATCTCCAGCAACTCACAGTATCACAATCACTCTTTTTTTTTTTAAAAAGTCTACACTTTGAATACTCTATTCCTCTCATACTCTAGTCATGAATTAAAAGAGTCTTTTAAACTATTACCCATCTCCATAGCTTCACAAAAAGATATTTCAGCTGTACGCATCTCCTTATTCTCTCCTTCTTATTTAAACTTAACTCTTCCTCTCACTGTTTTTAGTGGTTCTATGATGTTTTTTGCATGTTGATTGTCTCTCTCGTTCTCTGTCTTTTCTGAGAAAAAGGAGTAATCTGTTCATTTATCTAAGTAGTAAAAGAATTAAAAGCTTTAGAAAGCTGCAAGAGTTCCTAGTGTCAGGTTTCAGTCTTGCAGCAGAAACTGAAAACTAAGCTCAGCTGACCGACTCTGCTTCTCTCCCCCGCCCCTCCCTGCGGCCTTGTCGGCCTGGAGGGGGGGAAGGAGGCCAGGACACAGCTTGTTACCTTGTCAAAAGCCAGAAACCAAAGAGAGCAAGAGAACTCTGTCTGTACTTCTTAAAGGGGTGTTTACAAGTTGAATTCACTTTTTAATGGTCAGATCTGCTGTCAATTCTTAGAAATGACTGATAATTGGTCAGAAGGAAAAATTCCCATCAGCCACCAGCAGCTCTAACTTCCCCTCTTTCTAAGCTGTCTTAAAAGTAAAGCTACCCCATGACAGGGATATAGCAATCTCTGGTAGATACTGGATATTTTTCAAATAACACAGCAATTTTATGACATATAGATGATTACAGTTCATATTCATTTGTTTGTTGTTTTTTTCTTTTTTTTTTTTAGTATTAATAATTACTTATCCACTCCTTCTCCTAAGACTTCCCAGGGTGTCTTTTCAAGATGAGATTCCACAGAGATATCTAAGCATGACACCTTTATCCTGTCACACTCAATGACTTTGAGTCTGACTTCTCAACGGGCGCATTGGTTTCTTCAGTGGATCAAGAATAGCATTTGGCTTCTGCTAATGCTTTGGTATTTTCCCCAGATGTTTAATTCCTTTTCCTATGTGCCCAGATAAAACTCCTTGATCCATAGTTACCACCTTCCTAAGTATCCACCAGGCAAGGATGTCCAGTAATGCCATATTAGCCCACTGATGTCATACTAGCACAAAATTTGTCTCCCTTATTTTCATTTTTTGTTTCTTAAGGAAAAAATCCAGACATAAGTGGTATCCATTATAAACTGGATTTTTCTTATTGTAGTAGTGAAAGTTTAGTATTGGGATTTTCTATGTACTCCTGGGGCATCAGAAGATAATCCAAAAAGAATCCCTTATATGATAAGAAAATGTTTGTTGCCATGAACTTTGATTTTAATACACTGGGAATGATAGATGTCCTGGAAAAACAAACAAACAAACAAAAAAACCCCAAAAAAACCCCCAAAAAACCCCCAAAACCACAAAAACTTAGAAGCCAGCAAATAGAGCAGATTGTTTAAAAATAATATTTGGGTGCCAGCCATAATGGCTGAAGAGAACTGCATATTGTACTGGTGCAGATTTGAGGTCTGAGGGAAAGTTATGATGCTTGAGCTGAAGAACTTCATTTCCCATTTATAAAATATGGAATGAAGTCCTATTCTTGTCTTCTTTCTCATCCCCTAAACCTGAGAAACATTCCAATACTCAAAAGAACAGAGGAAAAAAAAACCTACCTCATCTTCTGTTGGTGCTGATACTTCAGACCATTTCTGCCTAACCTCAATTCCATTTTTTATCACAGTAGAAAATGGAGCCAGATTGGAATGATAAAAATGCCTGTGCATTCACTTCATTCAAAGCTGCAAGTTGCACTGAAAAGGATGCATAGTTCTCTGTGCTCTGAGACATAATACAGGTAGGAAAGAGCTCACAAACAATGCGTGGCAGTATAATATTGTCCAGGTACTGCACAAGACTAGGTAATCTGTGTATACATGAGTGTGTATGTGTGGAGAGAGCATAAGGATAGGCACATTAAGTAATTTTTCATCCCTGTTATGATGGGAATTTTGTTTGGCAGAAATGACACAAAAAATGGTGGGCAAAAATAAAAATAAAAAAATAATAAAAAAAATTAAAATAAAAAAATTAGATTATTTTTCTGTTTCTTATTTACTCCAAAAACCTGGCAGAATTTTACCAATCTAAGATTTGAGGAGCTCAGCTGTGTCTTTCTAGATCCTGTCCTACCTTCTGTGGGACACTGGAACAAAAGGGGTTCAGGGGACCTTCCTCCATCCACCCTGACAAACATAAGACAAGGAATTGGCTGCTTATTTAGTATTTAAAAAAACAAAGGCCATTCTTACCACTTCAGCAAAAAGCAATTGATCGTCAATAGTGAGAAAACATTGTTTAGCCACAGCACACAAGCCTTGGGGGATTTATGAGCAGCTCCAAGCTCACCTCTTGACTTCAGCTGGAGACTGGGCCGTGTGTCTGAGTACCAGGATCTGACTGGTAATGTCCTGTGCAAATGAATTTAGAGATTTTCTCAGCTTGTATTCATATTCTACAAAAGGTAAATATCCCCCAATTACACCTACTTGGAGTTGAATTATCGACTTCAGCTTTGAAGTGCAAATGAGCTGAATGAAAACATAGGCTGCAACATTGAAGCTATTCCTACTAGCTGATTTATGGTGCATTAACTGTCTAGTAAGGAAAGCCTTCTATTGCTATGGATTTTTAATCCCCCTGTCCAATTATCCTGAAGATGAAGGCAAAATGCCATCCAGTGTATGAGTCAATCAATAGTGGTCATTTCTTAAAATTCTTTACTTCTCTTTCTTTCCAGCAATCCAAGTTACAGGGTCTTCCATAAATTGCTCTTTCATGGTTTATCAGCCCTGCTGTTTCTAAGAGTGAGACTTAGGGACTACAGTTATGAAAATAAACTGCTATAAAACCCTCCAGTAGGTAAAAACTACCAGCATTTATCACCATAAACGGAAACTCTTTTAGAAACTTCTAATCACCATTGTCTGTCTGTCTAAAAGTGATCTCTGACTAAATGAATGTCAGGAAGTGGAAATAATAAAATATATTTTTATGACTATTTAATTAAATAAATATGCATACATGAAGTCATACCATATGAAAAATTCAAGCACTCAATTCTCCTGTTACAGTGTGCTAAGGGGCATTATATCTTCATGCAGTACTACTTCCCAACTCTCATCTGAAACAGAAAAGGACCCCTCTCATTTGCCAAAGCATCACATCCACTTGTTCAGTCTTCTATTTTCAGGCATTTATTTTAATCAGTGGAAAACCTCTCAGCCTCACCAGTTCCCTATTACAATTTAAACACTTTCTGCTGCTTCCTAGAACGTCCAACACAAGCACAGAGTTCAGTTTATTTGGAAAATCATGTTTAGTTCAAGAAAATACTGGATATAGCACATTCAGTTTATTTGCTGCATTTGTGTTCATGTGTTTCTACCCATCTCTACCTGATAAACAGATATTTCTTTCACTTCAGAGACAGCTAAAAAAAGGTACAACAATTGAAGTTCATGTTATTGGTATAACTGGAGGAAGTAGCCCCCAACATTTATAACCAGTAGAAATCAAGTGATTACAATCATTGCAATGCAGGATAAAAACAGAGGGTTGCAGAATGGTTTGAGATGGAAAAAAACCTTAGACCTCATCTATCTCAACCCCTCACCACTGTGCCGTGGACAGGGAAGGTGCATTCTCAAGCACATGCATAAATGTTGGCAACTCTATATGCTATTCCTTCTCTAAATTGCTAGTTTAATGTTAAAAACAAAGACAATTAGGAATGACTGCCTTCAGTGCTGATATCCAGTATGTACCTGTCTGAAATAAGATAAAAAACAATTCCAGCCTTTCTATCACAAGGTAGGCAGCAAGAAACTAAAGAGTCACAATGAGCAACAAGATATTTTTTAGGAATCAATACAAATGTCATGATTGGACAATAATCTCCCAAGGAGTTTCAGCCTGTTAGAAATACCTAATATGTGTTATAGAATGACTTAGGATCTTAAAAGAGTCATAACCTTGATTATTTAAATTCAAATAGATAACATCACAGTGGTATCTGGAAACAGAAATACTGTACATAATTTTAGGCCACAATGACAGCTGTTATGATATTTTCCAGTGAGGTAAATTATCTGTGTTTGATGAAACCTAGATAAATCAGTGTTCAAAAGTGTCTTAAATTCCAGCTTTCTTTGTTCTGTATAGGTGGAAATAAGATGTAAGAAACAATAATTATAAAAAATATAAGATATTATAGACTATGAAGTAAGGAAAATGCCCTGATTGACAAAATAACATTTCCCATCCTGGGTTTTTGTTATTCTAACAATCAAGGTGCAAGCACAGTTGTCTCTATAATAAGGAAAGTTTTCAAATTTATTAACATTTTTCAATCAAAAAGGTAATTAATGAACTAATGAAGATTTTTAATCTACTTTATAGATTAAAGCCCAGAATAATCGTAGCCAAGGTCATCCAGATCTCGATGTGTTCAAGGCTTTAGATTATGTTGTCAGACTTCTTCTTATGAGCTCTAATATACATACAGTGTTACCTGAGACTCACAGGGTTACCTTTAGTGAGTGATCCTTGCATTTTCTTGGGGAAGATATCAATTTCTTTGGGCTCAGTCCAGAATCAATTATGTAGGTGCAATGGGAAACACAGTTATGCCATTTCCAGGAGAATTTTTATCTGCACTACTCTATAAAGCTTTTGCCTAACTTCAAAGTTCAGATGTTACTTTGTAAAGGCAGAATTAATTTTCTTGATTGCTAATCCATCACCACTAAGTATGATGCATATGGTATCAAACATAGGTATTTCTGCTATCATTAATTGTGGCACATTGTCACAACCGATAAGGAAATGCAATATGAGAACAAGAAAACAGTTGCTGGATTTGGCAGCTTACCCTTGTTTTCCTAGTCACCATGGCAGGTACCAACCAAAACCCTTAACTCAGGAGGGTGACTGTGTGAATAAACAAGGAAAAGAAACTCAGGACTTGAAGAGCATCAATCATTCAGCTGTGTTGTCTCACACTCTGTTTGCAGTGCTGTTGTTCAGTGAAAGATAAAGATGAATAGGAAGAAGGAGGGGTGCCTGTAAAATATCCTAATGCTCGGGAGCAAAGGCATAACTTTTGGCCCTGAGAATTCTGCTAGAGAAAAGGGGAGGCAGTGACACAGAGGGCAAGAGAAGGAAATTAACATGTACTTGATAAAATATATATCAAATAAGTAACTGTGGTTTAAATAGCAGGTAAAGTACAGCTGAAGTGGTAAGTATCATATGACAGACAGGAAAGGAAAGGAAATTAACACAACATAAGTTAGCAGGGTAGAAAATACCTGGGTCCAAGCCCAAGAGCAGGTAGAAATCCTCAGGTCAAGAGGAAAAGAATGAGCTGCTTTTGAGAAACTAAATCATAATGTGAAGTGCTAGGGAGGTCTTTTGAAACAAAAGCAAACCAAAACTTTTCTGTTTCAGTTTGTTTTATGGGCAGAGAATAGAATCTCTGAAAAAACTGTGAATTACAGATTAAATCATTTTATTATTAGATAAAAAAAAGTCAATGGAGATAGATTCTTTCGAGATTGTATAGATGTTCCCCAGAGTATCTTCATAATATGGCAAGCTTATAGAAGCAGGGAGATAAGGAGGTGAATCCTGTATTTTAAACCAGTAGAAGCTATTATTATTATGCTTGCTGACCCCCAGTGTAATGCAGACCTAAAAGAGCACAATAATTTCTGCATTAGATGAAGAACAAGTGTTAAAAATTTTTGGGCAGTGCTGCAGCCCACATTGCACCACAGGGAGGGTCCCATTAATTCATGCAGGCATCTTAAAATGCTATTAAAATGTTCTCCAGACCCTGGCTGGGAGACAAAAAAAAAATTAAAAAAGGAGGTTATTTGAAGCTACCTTAACCCTTCCCATTTACTGATAAACTTTGAGATGAATGTTGCATCACTCTGTAGCACAATGTAGCTTTTTAATGATTTTGCATTGCTATTGCTTTTACTGTTAAGGGAAACAACATCAGGAAGCAGAGTCTGGATTAGGTTACTTTTTTTTCTCCTGGTTTACTAGATGATAGGTCTCCTAAGGTTATGTTACAATTTAGAACTGAGACATGGAATTGGCCTGGCTCTCCTGAATTACTATAAATTTAGGTATTTTTTAACTGTTTATTTTTTTATCTATTTTTTATTTCTAAATGGGGTCTTATTAAATCAATTCCTGACATTTCAATAAAAACCAGGAACAGACCAGAAAAATACCTGTTCCTATTCCACACTGAACTCTGTTCTGCAGGCCTGCACTCCTCAGCTCTATATTTTGAAGGGGCAAATTGCAGGTCTCTGCATTGGTGGCTTCCAGAGTGTATTTCCTTTTCTCCTTGTAGGAGCCCTGTTTCTTATTTCTCTATTGGTTAATGCTAAACTATTTTTCTATCGCAAACCATTCATGCTCATCCTTCTGGAACTTTATGAATCTTCAGCAGCTTTATATATCTTAATCTAAGTGAACTAAAAACAGGTGTTCTGGGATGAGGAAGCAAAATAGATGCTATAACAGTGCTGTAATAATAATAATATAGTAATAAAGCAACCATCAAAATAACAATAAACAGTGGAAATATTTTCACTATTTAAATGACACTTAATAGATACTGAACGACATAATAAACATAAGATACTTTATATGATGCATTATATACTTTTTCTGACATATTTTTAATTCAGGCATTTTAAGATATAAACTGTTTAAATATATATATATATATGTCTGCACATATATGAATTAGTAAATAATATATAAATATATACAAACACAAACACAGAATCACAGACTGGCTTGGTTAGGAAGGGACCTTAAAGATCATGTAGTTCCAGGCATAACTAAGCTAGATCCACTTCACAGAAACAAAACCACACATTTGAATAATACTAAATTTATTCAAGTCACTTTTTAAAATCCAGACTTATTTTCTGGATGTCTCACATATGTTCTGAAGCAGATAAATATCTTTAGATCCTTCAGTAAGATCAGAAATATATCCAACATATGCATCATCTTGAAATGCATTCTGCTCCACAGAGAAATTTATTACTGAAGGAACCGAAGTTTCAACTGGTTTTAGACAGGAATGATTTGCAAAGTCTGGTGTTAAGAGCAACACTGAAAAGTATCCAGGAAATCCCCACCAAAGTTTATTTTCTTTAGCACAATGTTTTACTTAACATTGGGCTAAGAGATGACCACAACAAAAGAGAAGGAGCCAGTAAAGTGTTTCTGTGTTGCCTCAGGCAGCCAAATTAATGTTGCTACACATTGCATGGTGTACTTTCACGTGTATTTAAATGGAGAGAGCAGAGGGGCTGCAGCATCCTTAATCTGAATAAATCACCAAGTGCGGGAAGGACTCACAAAGTGATAAACTCAGAAAAAGACAGGGAAGATGCTTCTGGAGTGAAACGACCAACAGCAATTTCAGGGCCTGTTCCTCTCTGAAATAGATGTGAGTCTTCCCATTCATTGACTTTTGCAGGTTTGGATCAAGCTAATGGCAAAGAAGCAAAATTTATACATCTGGATGTGCAGAAGAAATTCAGATGGAAGGAATTCTCTGAGCCTTACTGGCATGTGGCCATGTGCTCTGAAAGTGACCCCACCCAGCCTGTCCTGGCTCTCACAAAAAGATGAATAGAAATGATCACGGGAGGCCAAGGCCACAGTTTTTGGATGACCTTGTAAAGCAACCCTTCCACCAGCCTCATGTGTCATGTACATGCAGCAGTCAGAATGATCCAGATATGCACCAAAAAGGGCTTTTGTGTAAACTTAATATTATTATAGCATACAAAAAAATGTAATGTGGAGCAAAGCACCCTTTTTAATGCATACTAATTACAGTGGGAAATTGCCAAACATGAATTCACTTACCACTTCATTTACCATGTTACACTATAGATCTGGTAACCTTTATATTCAATAATAAAATCCGTGACTAATTCCTAAAATAAATTCTGAAAACAAAAGCAGTTATTTGCTGAAACCTAGCATATGCCAGAGAAGCACATTAATAGAAGCAGTTTCAAAATTTTTTTGAAATATGTTAAATCCTGTGGGCCTGATCCAGCTCTGGTGCAAATTGACTTCTTCCTTGTGACTTTAAATTAATTGATACCACCAGGGATTTTCACCTTGTGAGTTTTTATTCATTTTTATGGGGTGTTTGATGGAGTTTTTTGTCCATTTCTTTTTTCTATCTTATTTTTTTTTTCCAGGCAGAGCACTGCTTTAAAACAAACATTTAAATTTCTCAGAAAGTCCACACATGAATGTTAATGTATTAAAGTAGAAAATTTTTCATCTTTTCTTGTATGCTACATGCATGGAAGAGCAAGGGCCTGCTACGGGTCTTCCCAATTCCATGAAAGTTTATGTTAGATTATTTTCAAAGTTATGGGTGCATGAAAAGGGATTTTATAATTTTCCATCTCCTGAGTGAATTTGTCCCTTGCCTGTTGTACAAGGATTAAAGCTCTTGTAAGCATTAAATGCTCTCCCCTTACTGCAACTGAAGAGCAAGGAGGATATTTTGATTCTGCTCAACCTGAGTCTCACTTCTCTCACCTCTGCTGTGCACAGAACTCCCTTCCTTTCCCTTTGGGGTAGCCATCAAAAACCGTCCCACTTCATCAGCAATACATTTCTTGAATTGCAAATAAATTCCAAGTGTGTTTGGCATAGGGTGGAAAGCACAAAGAAAATGACAAAATAAGACAAATTGTAAACAAATGTGACAAGCTGAATAGAAAATGAGAAAAACAGGTGCAAAGCTGGCATGGCCTTGCATGAATATTACTCACAGCAGAGATGAGAAAATGTCTGATTCATCTCCTTTCCTCCCCCCTCCTCTCTTTTTCCATTCTTTTTTCCCACTAGACCTGAAAGCTGTCTAGCTCACTTGTCAGCTAAGGTTGTGCCCAGTGTTTGTATGCTGCATAAACTTTGTTTTTCCTGAAGAAAACCAGGTTTTTAAATCCCACACATCAACAAAGCTGGACAAAGAGTTACTGTGAGGAAAAAACCAACTCAACTACTCTGCAGTGTTCTCCCAGCATAATTTTGAAGTATGTGGAGTTCCCTTGGTCACCAAAGACCAAATATGTCTACAAGAGCCTGCTAGAACGCTCCCAGGAGAAGGAGAGCCCTGGAAACTTCAAGGTATTGTTGAATTTTCTTCTGCCTTACTGGAGTAAAATGTTCCTGGACAGTTCTAGAGTCTAAGTCATCTCCTATGGAATTAAATATGAGGATGTGCTGATGTTTTCCATTATAAGGGATTTTTCTTCTCATCAAGTGTTCCCTTCATTTTAAAAGACAGTCATCATGTGCATAATTTTTAATTGTGTAGTAACTGCTGGTGATAACATTTTCATATAAATTTAATTCTTCACTGTCATCACTTCATGAAATATTTGATGATCTCCTACTGCACTGTATTATCTACATCAGTAAGGGAAGATATATATACATTCATATATATATATATACATATATACACTACAAATAAGAGAAATTTCAGAAATTTAGTAAAGTTAAAAATGGAAGACAGAAAAGAAAAAGCTGAAGTGAGTTTTTGACTGATTGACTCATTATGCATGAGTTCTCTTCAGTCATTACCGATTTGTGTGTGGATAGAAAAGGGGCAAAGAACAAGGTTTGAACATAAAGAGTTGTGTAGAAACTATATAAAAAACATTTGTAGACAAATTGCTACCAAAACTTTCATACTGTAAATTCTCCAGGAATTTATTTTGGAAAATTGTGGCCTTATGAACATGTGCTTTGAGTATATTTTTAGAGTCCCAAGAGAGAAAGACTTCTACTCCCAGTGAGTAAAGAGTTCACCTGGCAGCAGTATTCTGTGTCACAACAAAAAATCATTGACTAAAAATATTCTCATTTCAAAGGCCATTTTAAACAAGTGTATCATTCTGTGTTATGCTCGTACCATGCCCTGCACAATGACCAGGCTTGTAATGGCAGCCTTGCTATTATTAAATCATATTATTTTTGCTGACTTTCAGACATTCATGTTCTGCTATCTGCATTTCTTGTGCTGAACTCTCCTAATTGCATCAGCTTTTGTGTGGAGACTAATCTTAGGAGTTAATAGACCTCATTTCTGGAGTCCAACAAACACTGTAAAAAATCCTATGTGAATTTCTACCTGAATTAATTCTCTGACATTCAATTTTCTATGAACGTTCAAGACACTGAATTTTCCTGCATGGAAAGTGTTTATCAAACACTTATTACTTTTGGCAGTACTAGTTTTAAAGATGAAACGTTTTCAGTGGGGTGTGCTTGCTTTTTTACACAGTCAAGAAGAATGTATTAATATTATGAAATTTCTCTGACCAACTGCAAATAATTACTGTATTTAAACAGAAAAGGAAAAAAAGGAAAAACAAAAAACCAAAACCATCAAACAACAACAAAAAAACACACAAAAAAAACCCAACAAACAAACAAACAAAACAAAAAACCCACAGTATCTCCACAGACATGCTAATAATAAAAAACAGGCAGAAAAGTCTGTCAGATAGTAAATAAATCTGAGAAGGTTGAGATCTGCTGGGAAGTAGAAGGAAGCTTATTTGTCAGACAAATGATTTGTTGTGAATTGTGCTGTTATCTCTGTTCAGTGGGAATGAGCCTTGATTCTGGAAGGTGCTGAGGAGTCCTGCCAGCTTCTATACAGTCTCAGGCCCCGTTGTGGCAGAATATCCATTTTTTTCACATTCAGACCGATTTCAATGAGATGTAGCATAATGCCCAAGAAAAGAAACCTGCTTTCCCTCCCCGTCTCCACCACGGGTCTCTTTCATGAGCTTGGGCAGAACACTTATCCTCTCTGGACAGCAATTCCTCCATCTGAAAATTGGGCATGATACTATATTTTTAAAGCTCTTTCGGACCCTGGATGAAAAATGCTAGACGTTATGATTATTATTCTATTTCATTGCTGACATCTATTACTGAGTATGTATTTCACAGTGACAGATATCACAGTATGTATATTTCTATAATGACAACTATCACAGCACGTATTTTTCTGGGATGACAACTACCATATTAGAGTGTGTATATTTTTGGAATTAAAGCTAAAACAGCACAAATTGTTCTAAAACTATAGTACTAATTGCTATATACTTTTCATAAATACATGGTTTGTTGTTATGTCATCAAATTTTATTTCTTGTTTTATTTTAGATATATATATATATGATATAGGTGTATATAAATTGTAATACATATTCCATGTTGTTTGACATCCACCAAATTTCTCTATCCTTATAAAACAACCCGTTCTGAGAAATCTCTGGGGAAAATGTACAGGAATGCATGTACTGTGAAAGACTTTTAATGGCTAACAATTCAGCACGGGTGTATCAATGAAATCTTTAATGGCACATATTAGAGAGTTACACATTGCAATCTGGTCTTCACACTGATATCCAATATGTAAAGGAAATGCCAAGATCAGTCAAAATCTTAGAAGGTTGTTTTCTCTCTTCTTTCCTTGACAAAATTCATATATATATACATACAGACATATATATATATGTGTGTGTGTGTATGTGTATATATATATTTATATATTTTTATATATCATATATATTATTTATATATATTTATACATTTAAAAATAAAATTATTATATAGTCAGAAGAAGCATGTCCTTGTAAAATAAAAACAGGAATTGTTCTCACAGTGCAGTTCATGGGAGGATTATATACAGCTGACTGCTTGATAGAATGCCAGCCTGTTTTCCAAATTAAGAATTGCTTATAAGCTTTTATGTACTCTGAGTCACTTTTCAAGTAATAAAAATGGGAGAGGTTATTTAGAGTTCTTAAAATTGTTAGATATATATTTCAACATCTGTTAATAAGTCAATTGATTTGATAAAATTTCATATTTAAGAAAAACTGTGCTCTCCCACAGGAGTTTGTCTTTACATCATGGAAAAGCTCAGTGCTGAAGCTTATTTTGGACCCTGGTTACAACTCAACAGACATCTTCAGTGTTCAAAATGCAGGTACAAAATCTTCCCAGTTTAACAAGAAATATTTAGTAAAATGAGGCTGAAGTTCTAGTTTTCTGAAGACCTTAAAATGAGATTATGGAGTCAGGCAAAAGAAGAAAAAAAAAAAAAGCAACCAAAACCCAAAAACCAGTTAAATTCATAATTTGTTTTTTTTTTACACTGAAAAACTTTAGTTGTCTTTGAAAGCATGAAAAAAATATGTAATTTTTTTAAGTACCTTTTAATTCACTCCATTTAAAACATTGATTCTTTGGCCTTTCAGTTCCATGGAAAAATCTGATTTAATGTCAAGGACCTTCAAAAGGGAAGTTCTTTCAGTCACTTAAGCTACTAAGGTCAGTTTCTTTAGCTCTAGTAAATGCAAAATGTCCTTGCAAACTATGATATTAATTACTAACCACTTGATAGTTATTTTTTTTCCCATGACCTCCATTATCTGAGGCAGGAATACTTCAACACAATTTGATCTCAAATCCAAGCAAGCGCTGTGGCAGGACGGAGGTTTGCCAGCCTGCCTGCTGGAGAAGTCTTCACACATCTGTGGATATCACCTCTTTGTGAGGCTAAAAACCAGCTCATTACTTCTATTACTTCTATCTGGATTCCTGTCTTTGATAGCAGTGTGGGACCAGGTTATCTGTTCACACTTCTGCCTGTTGGTTCACTGCTGGTCACATGCCACCAGTACCCTTGGGGTTCTTCTCCTGTGCTGTACACAGTGTTATGCTCCCAACACTGCTGCTTTAATATAGAAATTAATGTAATTGACCAAAATACAGCCTTCTGTTTTGCAGACGTGGAAGAAAAAAAACAGTAAAAGTTGGCTGAATTATGAAGAGTAGTATTACCCTCTATTGTACCCATAAGAAAAACATGTTTTACCCAAGGCACAGTCTTGTACTTATTAGTATTAGTTCCAGAACCACTGCTAAATCAAGTATTTTGAGATGCTAGTCCATGAATAATAATGCCAGAGAAGTACAATAATTAATAGAACATGAGGATATTCCCTAAAGAGCATGAGTGGCATTGCAAGAGGTATGCATGCCTGTCCTCTGAAATTTGTCTGCTACGGCCTCTTGAACTTTGATTTTGAAAGGTGGGGAAGAGGTGAAATGAATTACACTTCATTAGCAACGTTGAGTAAGATGGAGGCCCCTCTTCTCTGGAGAAACAGCCTTTAATTGTTAAATTCCCAGAATTCCCCCATGCACATCAAGCTGGATCCGCTCTCGTGCTCTGACTGAGCTCAGGTGATGTTTTTCATTAGCCATTCTTTCTCTTGACCCTGATGTCATCATTGTTATTGTTATTTATTAATTTAAAGTGCCTCATTCTCCCCTGGATTGCAGGCATTTCACGCAAAACTCAGATCCACTAAGTAAATATTAGCATAATGGTAACAAAACAAACGTTTCAAGAATATTTTGTACCACTTTATCTCTGATGGACCGACATCCCTGGAGGCTCAGGTCTGCTTAGTCTGCTAGCAATTACAACAAAAACAAGCTCCCATTGCACACACCTCTTACCATTCTGACTCTAACCTTGACCTGGAAAGGACATTTTTTAGGGGTGAGAGGATGTCTTAGCCTATTCATTACTTTTTATGCCTCTTCAGACAGGTGGAGGAAAATCATTCAGTTAGTGATGATCTTAGCAAGCAACAGTATATTAGCCAAAATGAAGAGTAATTCAGGGTAGCAGGAGAAAGCAGCACAGACACCAAAGTAATGAATTTCGTGCTCTCCTTCACCCACTGGGGTACACAGTGTGAAGATGCTCAATCAGTCATCAGATTTAAGCAGGGAATGTTGTTTTGTTTTTTTTCCCCCCAGGCTTTTATATCACTTTAGAGGGAGAAGGATGGAACGGAAATTCCTAATGGATTTGTTTTGGTTTGTTTGTTGTTTATTTTGTTTTGTGTGTTTGGTTTGGTTTCAAAAATAGCGTAAGGGTTTTATATACCTCTGTGTTGAGTCAATTACCACAGTGGGTGCTACATAGGTGGTGTATGCATTCCTTGGCCCCTTTTGCTTTCTGTTTATTCTGATTCTTTGAAGCAGCTCTGAGAAAATCTCCATGCAAAACTGAAATAATTCTAAACCACTTAATGGGAGTTCTAATAAAAAACACTGGAGGTGGAAAAAATTGAAGGAAGCGTCTTGTCTTTTTCATCTCTTTCTTTGGTCTATATTTTTGTGGGTTGTGTTCCTGGAGATTTACATGGTTCTCAGTGTGAAAAGTTTTTTGTCAACAGATCTGTCAAAGAGACCTTTTATGAATAACCTGGAAGTCCTTGAGAAGCTAGTCCTAGAGAAGCTACCACCACTTCCAAGGGTTCACGCGGTAGAAAGCAGGACCGCTGCTGCCGTTTATTCTCAAATTACTTTATTCACAATCTACTCTGGTGTCTTCACATGGTGGAATGGTATGGGGAGCTCTTAATTTTTCCCTTTCAAGTACCACAATGAAGAATTCACACTGACTTACCTCTGAGTTTAAAAAGTATGCCTAATCTCTTCCAAGAGAATAATTTGTCTCCGGTGCCACTGCTACTGTGACTGAAGCTGTGATGGCAAATTCAACAATCTGTCTGAGATATTATGGAGATACCTGGGCATCTATTTCTTTCTGATTCAGTCCAGTTCAGTCTAGCTTTAGCACATTTATATACCACATCAGATGTAAAGTAAACACATTAAAACCTTGTTGTGGAGCCATCTTTATCTTTCTAGTTGTCTGACTGCCCATGTCTAGCTGAGTCGATGAAAATGCTCAGATTGGCACTGAAAGCTGTTTCAGTTGCTCTGAAACAACATCATTCAGTCCAAGACAGTTAAGAAATGATTGCTAGTTTTGTGTGTGTGTGTGTGTATGTGTGTGTCAATGTTTTGTAACATAGATTGATTAAAAACAAACAAAAAACCCAAGCAAACTAACCAATATATTTCTCTTTTTCATATGCTTTCTGCAGCATGGTACGGTACCAACAAGCACTGAACAATGAGCTGTGCGGTTTGAAAAAGAAAAATTCCCATTTTACCCATGTAGGAAGTAGAAACCATTAACATTTGGATTTGAATGTACCAGGCTGCTCCAGAAGCTTGGCAATCACAAATATCATGCTGCCTGGAGAATCAGAGACCATGGAAAATAATTGGAAAGATAAGTACTTGGTTGTGTGAGAGCAAGAGTGAAGAAATTAGGAGACCAGCTGTGCATTAGGTGTATAATACAATACAGAATGACATAAATTACCATAGCAAACAAATGGACACTCAAGAAGCAGCACATAGGGGAATGTATAAAAGAAAGACTGGGATTCCAGAGAGCATTTGCTGTGGGAAATGTTCTTATTAAAAAAAAAAAAAAAATCAAAAATAAAATCAACAAATGAACAAAAAAACCACAAAACAATCCCTCTACACAAACAGTTGTTGTTTTGGGTTTTTTCTTCCTTTGAAGCATTGCTGCTTTTTTTTAAGTCCTATATGCTTCAGGTATTTCTATGATGCGGTAATTTTTTTTTTTCTCAGTACTAGAAAAAGTGTGGTATTGCTGAAACCAATATGTGTTAGTACTAACAGCCCTAGATATTTCTGGGGGGAAAAATCCTACTTTAATCTGGAGGAATCCCAAAGCCTGGAGGGACTTTTAAATTATTAGATTCTATCAAATGCTGAAATACAAAATAAGGATGGTTATGATACACCTTTCTGGATCAGACTGGTAGGTATTTAGTGAGATTTACAGAACTGCTTAAACAAAGCATAAATAGAAATGTATTTGACTATTTTAAAGCAGAGTAGAAATATTTTTGTATTAAATGAATATATCTTAGACAATTAAGCTTTAAACATGCACAATGCTGTCTGCAACTTAAGTCATTGTGTCTCACAGCCAGTGAGCAGAATTATGTGCTTCACAGCATATTTTAGAACCTTGCTTTAAAATGAGAGGAATCATACCTTGGATGTGATTACCTCTCTCCATTTACTATAGAGAGAGTATGCAGTCACTAGCTCAGATGAAAATGTCTGCTCTGTGTATATCTATTTAAGATCCAATGAATCACACCTGAAAGTCTGAATTCACACAACTCTTAAGTCCTTTGAATTCTTTATATTAAAATACAAACCGGTGCCTTGCTGCCAGGTTTGCTGTGTGTGTTGTGCAAGGCCGATTGGTATCCAATTGATTCTCCTCCTTATTCACTGGTCTCATATCCTCCCTTTCCTAAGAAAAGAATGAAAAAAGGGTGAATGACAGCTTTTAGCAATCAATGGTCAGGATATGCTCTCAATGCACGATGTAAGGACACCCTGTGCTATCCCAGATTAGCATTCTCTGTGAGCTGACAATATCATAAACTGTGAAAAATTGCCATTTGCTTGAAAGTTAGATTAGGACTTCTGTGAATGTTTCTTTGAGGGGATACTGGAAGCACGTAGTAAGAGGTGGCAATAAAATCTGTTTTCTGCAACTTTTCAGATTTTGTAACTAGGGTTCCTTTTCATTAAACTCAAATTTTCTAGTGGAGAACAGAATATGGTCTGTTGCCTGAGATTAATTTTGAAGAATGTAAATTTGCAAATCCCTAGGAATCCATACCTTGTACCTAACTAAACAGGTAACATACAAAAGAAAACCCCACCCAAACAAAACCTAACAGTTTATCAGAAGTAATTTGCACAGACTTTGGTCTCATTTTTGTTATTTTTTTTAAATACAAATCTATTTAAAAGGACACCTTTTCTATAAGTGGAAAATGGGCAAAAACACACATACAATGTCTCATGCATGATTTTTTTAAGCAAACAGGTCAAAACTTCTCAAACTGGATTTGCCTGTTCTCTCTAATAGTTTAGCTAATAGTTTATTCTAATTCCTTTAAAAAAAAGTTTTATAGTGTGCCTGTTTTAAAATCACAATATAAATCCAAATAGACTGGTATTGAGACTCTTTTGATTAAATAATACAGCAAAATAGCAATAGTACATAAGTTAATTTCTTTGAAACAGCAGCTTTTAACTGCATTGTTATTATCTTAGCTAAAAACATGAAAAAAATCCAAATTGTGATTTCCAATAGCCCTTGGCAAGTCAGTAAAAAACCAAGCAAAAAAAACCCTAAAAAAAAAAATAGAACAAAAACAAATACATTAAAAAAAAAAAACCCACAACATAAAAAAAAATAAAAAATAAAGAAAATAAATTTTCTTAATGATCCAAAGAACAACTATATCCTATATAATTATATGACGATATGATCTTATGTAATTATATACAGGATGGCTGATGCTCAAATAGTAAAAAATAATCAATACAAGCTGACCAGGGAAAATAGAAAAAGTAGTATTCCCTAGAGGCTCCTATACCTCTTTAAAAGGTGCAAGGTCACAACTGAGATCTATGGTTTTAAGATAAAAGATTTCAATTTTACAGAAAATGATTCTCCTTAAAAATTAAAAAGATAGAATTTAATGTTATCAAGAGAGATTCTAAAGTCTTTGCTGGACCCAAAAAGCAAAGTTGCTAAATCTCTATTGTGTATCATACTTGTGAGGATTTATGACTTTGGATGAGCAGTTCTGTAGTCTATCAGAAGGAAAAGAATAGATGGAAGCAAAGCCAAATTTGTGCAAGGAAGAGGGAGGCAGTAAGGAACATTATTAAAGCAGACAGTAATGGAAATCTATGAGAAATCTGAACAGAGTTACAGGTGAAATGATTAAGTCCCCTTTCAGACTGAGACATTGTTCTCTTTCCTCCTTTCAAGCTGAAATGTCCAGCTGGTGGGACGCAGGTGTCAGATTTTTGTCTTTCTTTCTAAGGAAAAAGGTGCTAAAGACTTGAGAGAGCACCTGAAAACTATTCCTGTAACAGCTGGGTGACAGGTCAATCTGGGGGGCTTTTCGGGAAAGCTGTCCCCTCAGAGATATGTCAGTGAGGAGTTCCAGCTTCCAGAATGTGCAGGGCTCAAAAAGTACTGGCTCTCATCCCTAGCAAAATTATTCATCGCCTCTTTGCTCAGTGACAGCCTTAGCCAACCAACCATCCATCAACATGTGGCTACCCATATGTCTTTCTGCACAGCTTTTCCTATATAAATACCTATATTTGAGATGGAAGAGTAGACAGACATCTGTGTGAGAGCAAGGGTCAGCAGCTGGACTGCTTTCATATGTTTATGCAGATGTTCCCCTATTCTTCCATATCTACAAGCTTCTCTGACTATCTGATTGACCTTTATGGTCACTGAATATTCATTTTCCTAGAACTTCAGTGACATTTTAGACAGCTCCAGATATCCAGAATACAACACACACCCTACAGTCAACTTGTTATATTTTGAAGGTGCAGCTGAAGCCTTATGGTATAAAAAAATAGTATTGTAAGAAATAAAATAAGTTGGAGAGTCCTTTTCCTTATTTTTTTTTTTTTTTAGTTATTTTCCCTGTAACTTTCAAAATCTTTCTCTCCAAGGAAATATATTCATAGACTACTTATTTTGAGTGTGATGATGATTTACATAATTTACAGCTGGGAAAGCCAATTACCTGTAAGACGATAATAAGCAAGTTATATTGCAACTGTATGTTTGGAGAATAGTGTCTGTTTCACCTACTGCACTGGTTTGGGTTGGGATAAAGTCAATTGTCTCCACAGCTCTTTTTATGGGGTTATGCTTTGTATTTGTGGGAACTGTTGTTGACAGAGAAGTTTTATTTATTGAGGAATATAGCTTAGACAGCACCAGGGTGTTTTCTGCCTGCATTAATTAGACTGAGGATGCACAAGAAACCTTGAGGTGACACACAGGAGACAGATGACCACCCAAATGTCCCCAGGGATGTTCCATAACCTATGGAGTCACACTCAGCAGTAATGGCTGGGGGTTATGGAAAGAAGGCAGGGACATTCAGAGTGATGCCACTCAGCCTCCTCCATTCCACATGATAGAGATCTGGTGTTCTGGGGGTGGACAGACACCTACTTGCTGATGGGAAGTAGGGAATTAATTCCTTATTTTGCTTTCCTTGCATACTTTTTTTTTTTTCTTTTCCTTTTAAACTCTCTTTAGTTTTCTCACTGCACCCCTTCCAATCCTCTCCCTTATACCGTGAGCTGGAGTGATTGACCAGCTGTGTGGCTCTTTCTGGAGCAAGCATCTGTTCTGAACCTGAGCAAGGAGGAACGACAAGGATAGAGGCATTAGTTGTTTTTATCTCAATAATTTCCAAAAATCCATACCCCAAGCCTCTCTTAAGTACTTGGTAGTCAACTTGGAGTCAAACGAGCTTTAATTCTCTAGACAAAACAATGAGGTAAAGTTCATACTAATAAAATTAAATATTCTGTCTGATACTGTCAAGCTTAGTGTGATAAGTGTCCTAACTTTCCATTTTTAGCCTGCCAACCTGCAAATACTCATTAAGCGTCATCAGGCTACACTTTAACAACAAATGTATGTTTTTCTGGTGTGAAGCACACTGAGGATCCAGCAGAATGACAATGACTGAAACCTGTCTGAACAATATGTCTAGAAGCAGTACCCAGAGCTGAGCACCAGATGCCTCTGTCAGCTTTAGAAACCCCTGCATCATTCCTGTTTTAACCTTACTACCCTATGGAATAACTACTTAGTGTACTAAATCTGCTAAGCAAGGACTTTGCAATTCCAATCCAATAGAAATGAATAAATATCTGACTGCTAAATGAATAGTCTCTCATACATTAAGCCAGTAAGCCAAAAAAAGTCATTATAATGTATGCATTTAAATTATAATATACAAATATACAAAAGGGAAGATAGACATCCATTGAGACCACAGAATTGATTACATGGTTAACAAGTGGAATATTTATAGGTCATTATTCATGTTAATACTAATAGTTCTTTTGTGCTGCTTTCCTCCATTCTATTGTAAGACACAACGAAGTCAGTGGCTTCATTTCCTTTCAATAACCCACCCTCTACCTCAAATTTACCCTTGCATCCACCATTCTGCTTTCTCCTGAATAACCTTGCCTAATATAGTTTCAATTTATAAAGTAAGTGTTAAGCTGGGAAATGGATAAAAGAGGAAACCACTACATATAAGCGTGAAAGTTCACTGTGCATTAACAGTCATAATAGTACTTTGCATTTAATTCCCTTCCTGTAAGGGGATTAAAACATTTCTAATTATTAATCAGTATTAAACAGTTTATAATTACCTCTGCAAGAAGGTAATTATTAATACATCCATTTTGCAGATAATCTAAACCACAAAATAACTGTGCAACTTTGCCAAAATGGCACAAAAAAAGGAGCTAAGAAGCAAAAGAAGAAGAAAGGTTATGTGTCTTGTCCCTTGCTCTTGTTCTAACTTGTGTAGTAACACACTGTTCTTGGGAAGAGAGATTCTGCCTACAGAGTGCCAGGCACTAAAATGGAGGAAAATGTTATGAAAGTCATGTCAGTTTAACTGTGAAAATATGACCTCACATAGTGGAAAAAGAACAAACAAACAAATAACCCCAAACCAACAAAAAAAAAATTTAAAAAAAACCCCCACAATGCAAAAAACAAACAACCCCAAACAAAAAAAACAAAAAACAAAAAACAAACAAAACAAAAAAACCCACAAAAAATCGACCCCCCCCCAAGAAAAAAACACCAAAGAAACCCCAGAAACAAAACCATCTCACACATGTTTCTAGGTATTTATGCTAAGAACAACTGCTATGTTTATAGAAAAAAATTATTTCAACTCCCCATTTTTTTAAGCTAAGGAATTGTGAGTTCCATTATTCAATATAGGTTTTTTTTTTACATAGTTTATTTAATGTTACATAGTATTTATCCCAATGATGCACAAATCAGCACCTATAACTATAAATTCCCCTACTGAAACTGCCTCCAGCTAAATATTAGTTCAAATGTGTTGACTCCAACATTTTTAGTATATAAATCGGTGCTAAAATCATAATTTCTACTGATGCACATGCATCTGAAAACTGCATTTAGTTCAGGTGTCTTGTTTTCCTTTTGGTTTCTCATAGACG
The DNA here is from genome assembly GCF_049639895.1 of Pseudopodoces humilis. Lineage (NCBI taxonomy): Eukaryota > Metazoa > Chordata > Aves > Passeriformes > Paridae > Pseudopodoces > Pseudopodoces humilis. Next base: position 71,680,157 of record NC_142203.1, on the reverse strand, counting down.
AAGGTACTAAGGGTAACTCCAATCCAATACCTTAATACTGGCTTCATTCTTTTAATTCCTGAGAACGCAACAAGCAATGACAAATAAAAATTAAAATTAGAATGAAAATGAAAAGAACAAGAAACAGAAAAATAAAAAGAAAAATAAAATGAAATAAAGATGAAAGAAAATAAAAAGAAAAAGGAAAAAAAAGAAAAGAAAAAAGAAAAAAGAAAAAAGAAAAAAGAAAAAAGAAAAAAGAAAAAAGAAAAAGAGAAAAAGAACAAGAACAAGAAAAAGAACAAGAACAAGAAAAAGAAAAAGAAAAAGAAAAAGAAAAAGAATAATTGAAAGAAAATTTACAGTATTAGAGGAAAGAAAAATTTTATTAACAAACTGGATGTCTGTCTCAAGGAATTCTACAATTCTGTACAGATTCACCTCTATTAATGTGGTGAATAACTCAGTTTTCTGACCTTGTTTCTTCCTGAGTAATGTGGAAAACGACACTATGCTCCTTCACCTGAATGTTATGACCTTTAAGTCATAATTTTTGAAAGACTATTGGAGATTAGTTGAGAAAAGGAACATCAATGAAATGCGGCTGAGGGAGCTGAGAGTGTTTAACCTGGAGAAAAGGAGGCTGATGGGGAACCTTCTCATTGTTTACAACTCCCTGTTAGGAGGGTGCAGCCAGCTGGGTGTTGGTCTTTTCTCACAGAAAACAAAAGTTGGAATGAAAGGAAATGGCCCTAAGTTGCAACAGGGGAGGTTTATGCTGGGTATTTGGTAAAAATTCTTGATTAAAAGGGTCAGGCATTGGAATAGGCTGGCCAAGAAAGCAGTGGAATCACCATCCCTTGAGGTGGAGATGTGTCACCTGGGTACATGGTTTAGCATTGGATTTGCCAGTGCTGGATTACTATTTGGATTTAATGATCCTAATGTTTTTTTCTAACCTAAGCAATTCTATCAAACTTGCTTAAATATACACATTATCCCAATGCTAAGCAACTATCACATCAGTGCATGTTGGTTTGGGACTCACAAATTGCTCTGCAATTATTTATTCACTTTATTATTGAGTCTGAGTACCCTGTAAGTAAAATCACGGTGCTTACAAAGCTGAAATGCATAAATATCCAGGAAAGAGCAAAAGGACATTTTGCAGTATTCCTGTGTGCAAGGTTAATGCTATCTTCAAAAAGTTAAAGGAAGTAATATAATTTTTTTAGTGGAGTCTCTCATATCTCATTAGCAATATCTTATCCGATTAGCAAATTAGCAACATTCTTTTGTATTAAATTAGCATTCATATCATATCAGAATATATTGTTGCTAATACTATGTTACAGTCGTATCATATTAGTGACTTTCATATCAGATAACTGAGAGAGGATACTAATAAGACATTCCGATTCAATTAGTAAGGTAAGAGAATTCCCTTCTTTCCAAGTCACTTCCAGCTTTGCTCCTAAATATAAGCTGATGATATGCATCAGTGGAGTAATCCTTTTACTATCTTAAAAACTTCGCCCTTCAGAAACCACGTCTGTAGTAAGAAAGAATTGGAAATTGAGTCCTGTGTTCCCATCTTGCTAAACTCTGTGATCTTTCCAATTCCAGGGAAGCTGAAGGGAAGAGAAAGCTCTCTCATTAGGTACAGCCCTATTGCCTTAGCTGACAGGTAGTGCTGTTTCCTGGGGTGTGTGTTGTGAAGCAGAAACCATCACTTTTCAGGACCAGGTGTTCAGGTGGTATGTTACAACAAGAATAAAAATACAGATTTATCTAGTTTAGATTTCCCTCTCACTTGAAAAATCCTATTTAGTAAACTTTTGATGAAGAATATGATGAATTATATTAATCTAAATTTTGAGAATTTGAAAATAGTTAGCCCTTATAAGTACTGATAGGCTCTCAGCATCAGTGTGCTATGCACAGCAATTTAGCCCGAAACCTGCTCAGAAATGCAGTTTGAAGAGGAGAAATGCACTTTGGTATAAAAAGCATATACCTAGGACTCAAGTAGATGAATGGAATCCAAGATGTAAGATTGCTAACTTTGTTATTACCTTCAGTTTATCTGTGTTCAGTTTTTATCTGTGTTCACCACAGGCATTAATTTACTGTAAGTGAAGTGGGACTTTGGATACTGCTTCTTCTCCACCTTTCCCCATTAGCTGGCCGTTACAGCAAGTGATTCCAACATTATGATACCAGAATAGTTATGTGCCTGCACAGAGCTCTTACCCTTTAACCATGGCAGTTGCCACTCTGTGAGTTTCTGCTCTGCCCTATCTATAAAAGCACAGTTACAGACGCCAACTTCCACCCAGAGCACTATGATTTGCACAGATGGAGGTTAGTGTGTTGTATTGAAACAAAAGTATTCCTCAGGTGTCTGTTCAGCTCCAGAAACGTACCTACTCTTCTTGCTAGCTGGAAGTCATGGTCATGTGCTGCATTTTCCCACCTTTGAAGGCTTTCCATCGAGGGCCAAGTCCACAATCATCAGCTATGATATTCCTGGCAGTCAGTAAGAAGACACTATAAACTGACCATATCTTTTACATCATCTGTTAATTAGATGATGATTTACAACATATCTGTCTCAAAGCAACGGTGAAATGTATGAATGAAATTTTAGCTACCTTTCTTTCATGTAAATATACATGCTCATGCTGACTGTTAGCTCCATGGAGTGAATAACGCAGTTATTCATTAGTGTATACTAACAAATTGAGAAGTACCTCCACTTAAGTTTTCCCATATTAAAGTTATATTCATTAAACGACATTCAGACCTTTTCCTGAAGCAATATGGCATCACCATTGCTCCAGCAATAAGCTCTTGACAAAGACATTGCAAGTCATGAATAGAAGTTATTTGAGACTTATCTCGTGTGAGCTGGATTCTCTACACAATGCAGCCAGGAGCAGAACATTCACTGCATTTGCTGATACAAAGATAATAGATTTGGAGTCTACCTTTTATTATTATTAGTGGTATTATGAATCATCTAAGTTAGACTTGGAAATTTCAACTTAAAGTTACTGTGAGTCCTTTTAATAATACTGCTGTTATCTCTATTTCTTGTATAATTTTTTCACCAAATTAGATTGTGACTGTGATTCTTCAGATTGTATTCCACTGGATAATAGGCCAACTTCAGACATGTTTCAGGTCCGTCTTATTTCAATTGAGATCTTTAACCTTAGAGTTGCATACACTTTCTTTTTCTTTCTTTCTTTCTTTCTTTCTTTCTTTCTTTCTTTCTTTCTTTCTTTCTTTCTTTCTTTCTTTCTTTCTTTCTTTCTTTCTTTCTTTCTTTCTTTCTTTCTTTCTTTCTTTCTTTCTCTCTCTTTCTTTCTCTCTTTCTTTCCTTCCTTCTTTCCTTCCTTCTTTCTTTCCTTCTTTCCTTCTTTCTTTCCTTTCTTCTTTCCTTCTTTCTTTCCTTTCTTTCTTTTTTCTTTCTTTTTCTCTTTCTCTCTCTCTATTTCTTTCTTTTCTTTCTCTCTCTCTTTCTTTCTTTCTTTCTTTCTTTCTTTCTTTCTCTTCCTTCCACACTTCCACACTTCCTTCCACACCTCCTTCTTCTCTATTTCTCTTTCTCTCTTCCCCTTCCTGTTCCCTTCCTGTGCCTTTCCTTTCCCTAGTAGTTATATGCTCCTAAAGTTAAATTTCCTCCAGACTTACTGGAGGGCAGAGGATAATTTCCTTATAGTATAAAATGTTATCGACTTAGGTTAGATAACTGCCCTAATTTCAGCTATACATTGGTGACTATAATCCCGTGGAGAAGTTGATAATGAGTAAATTTGTTAATTCCTTCTACAAAACAGACTCTATTTATATTAAGAAATGATGTCTGGAATCCTTCAGCACTGCAAGTATTATATCAATGCCATTATTAGCTACTAAGAGATGTAACCAACCAAGTAAGCTGGAAGTAATATTTAGAATATGTTTCAAAACACAAAAAGAATATATTATTTTCTCTGCCATAGGAGATTTAAAACTTTTGGGAAGCAAGTCTTTAAACTAAAAAATAGGAAAAAAAAAAAAGAGGAAAAATTTCCCCAAAAAACTGTTATTACTTTAATTTAGAAAATAAATCCTAATAAAAAAATAAATCTGCATTATATTTTAAGTTCCTTTGAGAAAACCATTAGTCATTTATTTTTCATTTAACTTTAAAGTGAAGCTCATGCTTAATAGCAGATGTTGTTTTCAATGTGAGGACAGAAAAAAAAAAAAGAATTGTGAAAATTTATTCTCAATAAAATAAAATTAAAAATTCATTACTTGCTTGTTTGATGTAACATCATTATAACCTTTACTTAGATGTCCATAAAGCTGTTTGCAATACAAATATTATGTAAAAATTCAATGGCTATTTTGAGTATTTTTGCATAAAAATGAAGCTTATCTGTCTGAAATATGTATGTTGCATATATAAGACATCATTATTTTCACTTTATGTCAATAGGGAAATTATGAATGTACTTTGAAAAAGGATAGAGACCAGCAAGAAATCTGTTAGTGTCATAATTTCTTGCTACAATTTTCAACAACCCATTATGCTCCAATGGAATCACCAATAAAACTTCTATATAAAGTCACTATATTTTCTTTTGAAATCATCCTGCTAAAATACCATCTTCACATATTCTGAATTTTTGAAAGGGCATTATACAGAGTATTGGCAGACTAATTTTGCCCTGGAAAGTATGAAATCAGCACATTGTTGTTCTGAGGTCACCTCTGCCTTGCTTTTGCAAATTATCTGACCTTTATATTACTTTATTACCTTGCTCTCTCCTTTGCTACTGGATTCTCAGCTTTCTACAGCTTTTGAATTATGCCAAGGAAAAAGCCTTCTCCTGGGGTGTTAGGAACTGAGGTTTGTCTATTATTTTGTGTATATTATTTCTAAAGTCCAGATGCAAGAATCATCACCAGAGAACAGTCAGTTTTGGAGGCACTACATGTGCAGTAGGGACAGCCAACGAGAGAAATGAGAGGGGAAAAGCAACACTGGTGAAGGGGGTACAAGAAATTCTAAAACATTTCTTGAGAATGTTGCAATTTTATGTTCTAGTGTTATGTTTCACTACATTGTCATGAATTCTTATCCTCCTGATTTTAGAGGTAGCCTTTTTTTGTCAGTAAAATCCTTGATGGTTTAGCTTTTTGAGTTCTGGATCAAAGAAGTTTTGAATTCATTATGGTAAGCCTGATGACAATTTTCCAAATAACTTCAGTAACAAATGAGGTTTTAGGTAAGAAACCTTATTTTACTTGTTTATTTTTTCATAAGTACAAAGTTCTATTGTTATTATTCATTATTTGTCTGTTGATATTGGAGTAGCGTTTTTGTGTCGTTGAAGTTGAGAATAAATAATTCTAAAACATCTAAGTTATATAAATATATATGAAGAGATACAAGATGTTTGTATGCCCAATAGGATGACAATAAAAACAACCTGTCAGCTTTTTCCTCTTTTTAGTAATTTTTTAATAGTATGATGGATGAAAATGTCTCAAAGCTGAAATAGCAGAGACCTGCTCAAATTGAATTTACAGATGAAAAAATAAAAGTGGAAATATTTGGATAATAAATTGTTCATTCAACATCCCTAACCACTGATACACTGAAGCAGATCCTATAAGCATGATATTATCAAGACCCTATGGTATCATGTATTGATGAGCTCCCCAGATCAGGATAATTTTGTTGAATCTAGAATAAAGTTCTAGACCTAAGTGGTTCCTGTACAAGTTACAAGAAAAACTGTGACTTAATGTCACTTTCTTTGCTGTTAAATCTTGAAACAGATTCTTTAGTCTTAGCTGTAGACCTGGAGATCATAGAGATATATAGAGAGATCATAGAATGAATCATAATGATCATAGAATGAATCATTGAATGGCTTAAAGAAAGGACCTTAAAGACCATCTGGTTTTCATTCACCTGGACAGAAAACCTTCCATCAGATCAAGATTCTCAAAAGTCCTGTCCAACATGGATTTGAACACTTCCAGGGATGGAACATCCACAGCTTTGCTATGTAACCTGTGTCACCAACCTCACGTGAATAATTTCCTCCTAATACCTCATCTAAACTTTACTTCTTTTAGTTCAAAGCCATCCACCATTGTCCTGTGACTATCTGCCTGTATAAAAAGTCTGTCTCCCTCCTTTCAATAAACCCCTTTCAGTCATGGAAGGTGCTCCCCAGCAGACTCCCTCTTGTTTTTTTCCAAGGAATCCCTTCCTCAGCTGTTCTCCATAGGAAGGGTCCTCCCACCTCGGATCTGAGATGTGGTGCAAGGATCACATGTGAGTTGTGTCAGACTAGGTACATTTTTTTTTTCAGCTTTGTGTAATCACTTTTGGTGAGAGTTCAAAAGGGTAATAGGGAATGACAGCCAAACCTACCATTTTGATTTGGTCATATGTTCAACCCACCTTTAAAGAGTGGCCCCAAATATCTCCAGGTTAGTGTTGTTAACTCATAGAGACTTAACCTGATATGGAATTTTAAGCACCATGGAAAGAAATATAATTATTTTATTAATAGTTGAGGATAGAATGAGACAGACAGGTCTTTAGATTCCCAAAGTAAAGATTCAGAATTAGGTTTCTGTAACTTTAATCAAGAATTTTCATTAGGTCTCTTATATTAATTAAAGGAGCTAAAGGCACTGAATGGAATTTGGAGGAAGATACTTCCCGATGAGCTTTGTAAAACCTAGATGCCAAAAACGGAATTCTTTCCTCACCCTGAGGTAACTCCTATGGTGTGAGAACACCAGAATTGGATCAGAATAAAACATATGTTTGTAAGAAACATATAATTTCCTGTGTGGCCATTTCCAACAGCATGAAACTTAACATGGCTTAAAGTACAGTAAAAATACTTTGAAAACTTATCAATGGAAGAAAATACAACTTGAACTTGGAAAAAAAAAAGAAAAAAAAGAAAAAAAAGAAAAAAAAGAAAAAAAAGAAGAAAAAGAAAAAAAAGAAAAAAAAGAAAAAAGTCAAGCCAAGCCAACTAACCATGCAAAAAGAAAAAAAAAAAAACAAAACCCCCACAAAACTAAAAAAGAAACCAAAACCCACAGGAAAGCCCTGAAAATCAAAACAACAGAAGACTTTTAAAATGGAGCTGACTCCTTTTATATATCTAGATACTCTGGAGAGGATGTAATCAGTGCTGTATCTTTTTAGTGGGCAGTTGCTCTGACCTCATATACCTCATGGTACATGAGTTCAGCTCATATACCTTAGAATCAGAAAATACCTAAATTTGTTGTAAGTATTTTGGCCCATGGGAGATACAAACTTTCAGCCAGAGTTTAAAGGTATAAAGCAAACAGTTTTAAGTTCTACAGTACACAACCATGGCTAAAATGTAATTAGTAAAAAATGCTAGGCAAGAGCGTTGTGTGACCAGAACTATTCAATCAGAAAGTGCTGATTGAACATATATAATCACAATCAAAGCCTTTATTTAAATAGGGGTTACAGTCCTAATAAAACACAAAGGGAAATAGGGGCAGAGGGCTTCTAGACAGGTAATGAAAGAAAAAATTAAACTCATCCAATTACATCTGGGGAAAAATCCATTACCTATAACAGTGAGAGGACAGCCCCAGGAAAATTCAGATGCAAAACTAATAATGAAGGCGCAGTGTCCTTTCAACAGATTCTAAATGAGCTCTAATTTTCTTACATCCACCATTCCCAAACTATATAAATTTAAACTAAGCAGAAAAAAAGTGACATGCTAGCACAATTGTTATTCCAAACAGGCACAGCTGCTTGCTCACCTTAATTAGACCTAATCCCAAAAGGGAACCAATCTTTCCCTATTTTCTTCGATGAGCTCACCTGATTTACCTCAACTTTTCTTTTCTAATAGGTTTTGCCCTAACCTTTCAGCTATTGTCGTTTCAGAAATTCTAATGGGAACTGAAGAGCTGCAGCTCCCTTGTGCCAAGCTGTTTCATCCCTTTTTTTTTTTTTTTTTAAAAGCAAGTTTTTCCCAAATGTCAAAATCTTAGCGAGGTGAAGAGGCATTTTGAGATGTGATGGGATGGGAGGGTAGGGGAGAAACTTAAAATAAAGAGAGGAAAAAAAGTTGAATATAGTGTTAAATTTTTTAAAACCTTTTATTTTCTAAGATTCTGGGTCAAATCAAGAGCTTGCATCCAACAAAATCTCTAGGAAAGCGTGGTTTGCAGAAAAGTCTGAGGTTAGAAGGATCTGCTCCCTGGGTGCTGTGGCAATGCACAATGTCTTGGTGTCTGGGTCAGTGACAGTAATGGAAGGAGAGTTCCAATACCCACAGAGGTAAGTATAATACAGAGATCTGCTTATCTTCCACTTTTGTGGACCTCCATGGAAAGTTAAGTAATCATAACAAAATAATATAACTTTCTCATTAATGTTTTGTATGAGAAATAGTGTGCAGAGGAACAGAGCAAGGTCCTGAAGGTCTTTCATTGTCAGTGTTCACTCTCCCAGCTTCATCTGTTCCCAAGGTTTTCCATCAAAAGTGGGAGTAAAGACAAACTCATTTTTCACAAGAGATGTCAGAGTTTATACTAGGGGTTCATTATAAAGAATTGACCTACAAAGAGTTTTTAATATCACAACAAAATTTAGAGAAAAAAGTTTCATTATCATCAGGTAGTTTTTGGCCCATTGTGTTTTGCACTTTCAGAGGAAAGATACATTAGTGATTATAAATCCACTTTTAAATATAGTCTTTTCTCTACCTATGAAAATACACTGTCAAAATGTATTTTAAAAGACAAAACAAAACAAAAAAACCTGCATATTTTAGTACTGCTCCCATGTCCCACCACTCTCCCATTCCCCTGAGTTTAAATTTGAATGTGCTTTGTCTAGTTATGGGCATGTGGGGTCAGTTCATTTAGAACTGATGAAGATAGCCATGAATAAGAAATTACAGGACCTAAAAGTATTCCCACGAGACAGACCTATGTATATACACAGTCTCACCTATGCCAAGAAATCATTTCACTGTTCCTGAGTTCTATTAACTCATGGCCGTTTGATTTCAGAGGAAATCCTTTGACTTAAAACAGTTATTGCAACTGAGAGATGAGAAAAAATAACATCATCTGAATATCCTCTCCTTATCCTTGAATTTAAATGTGAACAAATAAAAATACACCTAATTTTTCAGTATACTAGCTGAAATATATTTTAGCTGTTTAATGTACCTCCAAGGTCATTGCATATAAGAATTTCTTTTAAAATATTTTCACTTATAGTTTGTAGAGTTTTTGTACAAATAATTTGGAGAAATTAATTTAAAAAACACTGAAAATTTTTTGTAATGCAAAAATGCATTCATTTTTGACTGTTTATTTTATGTATACCAAGTTCTTTTTTAGAAATGCATTTCCTTTCCTTCTGAGTGACAAAGGGAAAGGCAGTAGTTGAAGAATAAAATGGAAGAGGAAAGAAAGGAAAAGAACTTGCTTATTTGCACCCAATGAAAATTTAAAAACTTATGAAATAATAGAAACTCTCATATTATTACAGAAAATACAAAGATTTGTGGCTGCTGTGCTCTAGAATTACACAAATATTTGTACAAATCCATTCTTAAGGACTGAAACAATCCCCGTGTTCCATTTCCAGACAGTGGAAAAACCACTGAAAGAAGAAATCTGCCTGCTGTTGTGTCTGTTGGGAGGATCTTTAGTGCTAAGTGTATAGGTAAACATTTGGTGCATTGCTTTCTCTTTCTTGTCACAACTCTTCCATTTGAAATCTGCATATTTGAAATCTTTATTTTGAAATTCTTGGCTTTATTATTTTCAAAAATTGTGTCAGAGAAATAAAATGCACAAAAGAAAAGTTAGGACTTTCATTAGCTGTTGTTTGTTTCCTTTTACTCCCAATATATCAGATATTTGAGGCCTTACATCTCTTCTTGACTGCTCCATTGCTTCACTTAAGAGTGGACCACAGTCTCAGAAAAAGGGGCAAAAGGAAACACTCCAAAACAGAGCCAGCAAAAGCGATAAGAATGCAGTTCTGAATTGCAGCTTTAGTGAAGTATTTACTCTTAAGACAGAAAATTTTCACCTGAATATTCACATTGCTCAAGCTTCACATTATCTTCTTTGATGGTCCACTCCTTCAGACTGACTGCTGTGGTATGGCCTGGTTCCTTCACCTCTTTAAATCCTTTTGTGAGTGCAGAAGCAAAGATTAAGAACTCTCCTCTCTACAGGAGAGGAAGAGAAGTCCAGGCTTTTAAAAGTAAAACTGTATAAATAACCACTGACTTGTAAGGGGAAAAAAATTCCTTCTTTACATGAAAAGTCTGAGATAAGAAGTTGTGCTTGCTGCCTAATGACAATGGGAATATTGCCATTACTCCAATGAATTATTGATTTACCACATGGAAAACCGAGAGCAGGGGACAGAAACAGCAGGTGGGATCCACAGGCACAATGATTCCCAGGAGTTACTTTTGGAGCTGAAATCACTACACCCACTTCATGTAGGTGCACCAGCATGATAGCATGACCACTTAAGCAGAAAGGTCTGAGATGTGCAGGCAATACACCTTTTTATTTTTGGTCTGAAATGGTGTCTCTGCTCTTTTTGAAATGCATTGTGGACCTTCCTGTTCACTCCCTTCTCTGCTGGGGAGCACAGTGCTACCCCAGCACGGTCCAATGCTATCCCATTGTTGGTTTTTTGTTTGTTTGTTTGTTTTTTTTTCCAGTAGAAGTACTTTGCATGCAGCTGTGCTTTCCATCTGCCTAGCATGGGAAGTTCTGGCAGACCAGAAAGCATATTTACATTTTGTAAATCAAGTTTTCTATTCCCCCAATCCTTCTTTAGATGGGGCTTCCACAGGACAGAGAGGTTGAGTCAAGCATCTGCAAATAAAACGTCAGAGAATAAAATTCAATGGGAATTTCTGCTCTTAATGTTAGGACACTTAGTTTGAAGAAGGGTAAACTTGCCCTCTAGTAAGCATATGACTTCTACATTAAATAATCTTTACAAGAGGGAAAAGAAGCCAAGAAAATGCCAGGAGCTGAGCAAGATATTGCAGCTTGAGGTTTTGGAGCTTTTGTGATTCTTTCTCTTTTGTCAGTCCAAGGAAACTTAATTCTATTATTTTCAGAAGAATAAGAATCATGATCTCCCCTTATTAAATGGCCATCACCATAGTGATTAAAGTGCTTTACTAGGGGTGAGAAATGTAGGTTTGAATCTGCTCCAAAGGACGAAGGAACTGCATGCATTCTATTAATGAAAAAAAAAATCTTCACCTTCTCTGTCCAGGATCTATCCAGTCTAACTTTGAGAGGAGACAGTCTGAGTTTTACTGTGAAAATCATACCACTAGATACAGTCCCCACTCCCCACAGCCAAGCATGCATTGTCATTACTGCCCTGAGAGGCGCCACAGACTGGGAGAGGAAAAGCTGAAATGGTGGGACAATAATGATGGCTGCTTGGCTTTTAACATCTTCAGGATGCCATCTGTCTGTGACTTCAGTTTAAGCATTCCTGGGGATGACAGTGAATACCTGACTGAAGTACCTATTGATTTAACACAGCAATTTCCTACCTAACAGGAAAAAATTAGGACACCTTCTTATATAGGAAAGTATTTAAACACAAGCTTCATTTTAATTTAATTTTAAGCATGTTTAATACATTCCTGAATCAGGGCCACTTAGGTAATTGTGTGGCATAATTGCAACAGCCTACTTTAAAAGCGCTGTGTAGCACCACAGAAATGTAATTCCCAGTGTCTGTTTAAGGAGGTGATCTATAGCTTAATGTTAGTATAATCGTCATTTGATGCAGCAGTTGCTTAGATTGTAACACTGTAGCAGTGTTAAAAAAAAAATATAAATAAATACATAAAATAGCATAGTGTAAATTTCTCTTAAATTACCACTCCCCCTCTCTATGCATAATGCATCAAATGTACTTAGCACCAGTGAACCGGATAACACTTTTTTAGATGACTCACTATCTTCATGTTGGAGTCACATTCCATTGCAGAGAATAAAATGTGTTACCCTTGGGAGCAGAGATTTGAAGGGAAAAAAAAAAATTGAGGGAATAACTTCACATCCATTACTTGAGATGGTTCTTGTATTGCGTTTGCGTGGCCAGGTGGTGGGGGGGCTGCGGGGGTGGCTCCTGTGAGAAGCTGCCAGAAGCTTTCCCATGCCCAGAGGAGACAGTGGCAGCTGGATCCAAGATGACCAAGGTGGTAATGCATGTGGGATAATGCATTTAAGAAGGAGAAATTACTGTCCAGAAACCAATGCCACTGGAGAGCCCTGCAGACAGGCAGGGCAGGGCAGAAGGAGGGGCAGGAGCTGCTCCAGGCTCTGGAGCTCAGATTCCCCTGCAGCCCCTGGAGCAGCCCATGGTGAGGCAGCTGTGCCCCTGCAGCACAGGGAGGGCACGGGGGAGCAGAGATCCAACTCAGCCCCTGCAGGAGCCCAGGCTGGAGCAGGGGGATGCCCAAAGGAGGCTGGGACCCCATGGGAAGCCTGTGCTGGAGCAGGCTCCTGGCAGGACCTGTGACTCCATGGAGAGAGGAGCCCAGGCTGGAGCAGGTTTGCTGCAGGAATTGTGACCCCTGGGGAGAGCCTACACTTGAGCAGCCTGTTCCTGAAGGACTGACTGCATGGAGGACCCATACTGGAGCAGTTTGTGGAAAACTGCCACCCATGAGGAAGGACTCTGGAGTGGCCTGTGAAGGACAGGCTCCCATGGAGAGGACTCCACACTGGAGAGGGGTTAGAGTGTGACGAGTCCTACCCCCAAGGTGGAATGAGCAGCAGAGATGATCTGTGATGAATTGACTTCAACCCCATTTCTCTGTTTCCTGTGTTACTGTGGGAGAGGGGATAGGAAATTCAGGAGTAAAACTTAGACCAGGAAGAACAGAGGGGTGGGGAAAAGGTGTTTATGGAATTGGTTTTATTTCTCATTACTCGTATATGATGGGCAATAAATTAATTTCCTCGAATTGAGTCTGCTTTTTTCCATGACAGTGACCTGTGAGTGATTTCATCCTCTCTTTATCTCAACCCATGAGTCTTTTGTTATATTTTCTCTTCCCTACCCAGCAGAGGAGGAGAGTGAAAAATGGCTTTAGTGGGTACCCAGCATCCAGCTAAAGGCAATCAACCCACCACAGTTCAGTAAAATCCAAATAATTTGTGACAAAAACAGGGATTATTGTTGCTATTAGTAGTATTATTTAAGAAAATGGCCTTTAGCCAGCTTAACAAACCATCTTGCAAATTACATTACTTATAGCATTTTGCACTGTAAATTTCTTTTTGTTTCAAAGATGTGTATCTTTTGAAGGCTTTTAATTAACCTACTTCAATCATTTATATTTTGATGCATTCATGTGCAACTCAAATAAAAAAAAACCCATATTGATGCAACTAATTAAATAAAAGTAAAATCGTATAAAGTTTCATTATAACTGTAATTGATTTGTCAACTGAGTAATATAGCTAGATATATTGCTCTGTTGACAAATTAAGTTAAAATGATAATGACACTTAGCTTAATCCTTATTTTTTATTGCATTCCTTCCAGATAATTTCTCATTTCTTACAGAAAAAGAATTCAACCTTTTTTCTCTGGTGTCTCATAAATCTGTAGATTCAAATTTGTATATTAAAGTCCTTCACAATTTCTGTTTCTTTTAATTGAAGTAGAATAATTTACATCAGTTAATTGACTTTTGCAAAAGTTAATTTGATGGTGGTGATAGAATGCAGTCAAAATACATCTATTGTCCATAGGTGCAATAACATTTAGATAAGTAGGTAATTAAACCACCTAGAATACAGAGGCCTTCCCATTTTCCTTCATTATCACAGACCTTGCTTTGGAGAACAAATGCTCTGATTTGGGACTAAATGGTATGAGGCAATATATTTTCCAACAGGAGAAAGGCTGAAGCTCTAGGGAGGCCATAAAGAACTACCCAGAGACCTAGGACCTGCAGTGATTAGGGGTCAGTGATAAGTGAGGAACAGGTAAAAGAACAGTTCCTGACTGCTTCTCATAACAGAGGAACTTGAAGGCGAAAATAAATTATAATGTTCAGAGATTGAAATGGTACCATGAGGGTTGACCTTGCCTGGTTGCTGAATGCTGACCAAAGCACACTCTTGTTCCTGCTCCTTGGTAGAAGGGGGGAGAAAGAAAAATTAAAATTGCATAGGTTGAGACCTAATGCTAAATGCTAAAAAGCATTTTGATGACAGGAATCAAAGGCCACATGTGGAAACAAGCAAAAAGGCCAAACAAGAGTATTTATTCTCTGATTCTCAATTACAGAGGATGCCCATCCACTTCTTGGGAAGTGGGGCCTTCGGATGTGCAGTGTTCGCTTTGCAATACAAACACACTAATGATGAATGTTTCTCTCACTCATCCATGCCCCATCCTCCTCCTTTCTCTCAGCTTGCACTGATGAATACAACATCACAGAGTGGGGAATATTATATATTATTTTATATTCTATATACTATAATATATATAAATATATAAATATTTTATTTATATATATATAGTGGCCTTTGGTCCACTTGGGTTGGGTCAGCTGTACCAGCTTTTACCCCTCCCAACCTCTTGATCACCCCCAGCCTTAGCAGAGTAGAGGTTAGAAAGACTCTTGAAGGTATACAGGACTAATTTAAATGTTGAATGTGGGTAGTGTCATAGGCCTCATTCATTTTGTCTTGCTCAGTTGCAGTGCACCAGAATCATAACTAAATATTTAGCAAAGATTTCATTTTATAACATCTTAATTGAAACATTTACTTACTTGTTTGTTTGTTAGTTTAAAGAAAATTGTATTAGATCTGCATGTCCTTCTAAATAAAAATTCCTCCAAAATTTATGGCATTTTAAAAATGTTCAAGCAAAACATTTCAATTTTGAATTGGGGGATTACTTTTTCTTTTGCTGTTTGCATTTTCTTCATCCAAACTGTAAGCATTTGGGAAATCGGTTAAAGTTCTTTAAATGTCATTATTTTTCATTTGCTCTGAAGGAAACTGGGGGGGAAAAATACTGTCTAGGTCCTAAATATACCAAAGTCCAAGGTCATATGTCTCCTGATATTTACACAAAACCAACTTTTTTCTTATGATGCCAAGAAGAGTACCTCAGAGATGAGAAATGTGTGGAATGCAATGCAATTTTATAAGACAGTTCTTCCCAGTTTGCAGAGAGCACAGGCACATTTTAGCCCCCAGCTATTCAGTTCTGGCTCCAAAGCTCGGAATTGCTCATGCATTTAATTCTGGAGACCATCTCAGCCGAAGCAGCAGAGTGCTGGCTGTGATGGCAACCATCACACTTGCATCCAAATGTTATGCACTGAGGGCTGAAAGTTTTAGCCAAACCACGAATAAGGTCTTCTTTAGAAATTGAATGCTTCTCTGTTAAAATGTCTTTTTATCAAAGACAGGTACAGCCTATCAAACACTTACCTCCTTAAAATTATCCTTTATATAAAGGACAAGGAGATAACACCAGACTTCTCACTGGTTTGCAGTCCTCACAGTGTTGATCTACTTAGCAGTGCTCAACATCTATTAAAATTGAGCTCAAGTCCTTCAAAATTAAAAACATGTGTTTCTATTGTTTCAGCTAAAATGTCACTGTCAGCAGATGAAGGTCAGCGGTCATGTCATGACCTTTGTAAAGTAATGCAATAACTAGATAAATTTTTGGCTGGTATTTTTACACACTTAGGAGAGAAAAGGGAATTCAGAAGTTTGTGCTATGTAGCTTTTTTTCCCCCACAGGCCATGTTTTCTGCATATCGCCCATTCCCAAGACACCTGGATCTTCAAGTTGTCCAGGGAGTTTCACATCCCAGTGATAGTTCTAGTTCTTTTTTCAGGTTTACTCTTGCACCAGTAAACCCTCATCCAGCATAAGACAAGTGCAGAATACCCCCAAGAATTCTTGTGAAGCCACAGTTAAACAGCCCTTTCCAAGTGCCTGACTCTGGAGACCACATGGTACAACTGCCTTCCTGTTCATTTAGTCCATTCTGAATAAACCACATAATGGATCTTCCCATTAAATATCATTATTATACTCTACACCTACCCATTGTTTGCTTTTTAATGGATTAATTACTCTGTTCAAACATTAAAGAGGATTCAAACGGGCTTTCTACCAGTACAAATAACATTTGTGGTCCAAGATGTATATTTTTAAGTAACATATTTATATTCCCTTGTGACTAGAAAATGTTTAACATACTGTATCATAGGTGACATTCATAGACTTGTCTTATAGTTTTGAAAAACTGCAAAAATCATGTTTATTGGTTTCCCACGTAACTGGATATCAGTAATACTTCTAATACTTGTGTTACTTCTGTTGCACAGAAACCATAAGGATTTGCATTTCTTAGGTTTTCTTCTTATGCCCAGCATTTAGTTCAGTTTGCAGTGATATGTCCTTGCCAGATACAAGACACAGGAAACACATTTGAGTCTACAATAAGTTAGAGCATCTAATTCTTTATTCAGGGCATGATAAAAGAAATGGAATGTTAATTAAAATGCTGTCCAACATGGTAATGCAAGTACTTCACCTTTTTTAGTGCGTACCACCAACTTGTCTAAGTGATCTCTGTCCTATTTGTTTGATGCTAAAACTGAAGTCCAAGAAAGGTAAAAAACTATTATATTTACCATAGAGATGGCAGGTCAAACTCCCATAGAAACCACATTGGTGATGAAAACAAATACAATTTAATTACCTGAAATCAATAGAAAAAAATTCTATAGGCTGCATGCAAGCTGTGAAAAATACCAAATTAATGTTCTGTCACAGCCTGCAAGCACAAGAGCACAAAGATTCCATAAGTAAAATATGATTGCAAGACAAACAAAGTAACTGCAAAAACCAACCAGATCAGCTCTCCCTTTAGGAGCAATTTTTTTCTGAATTACCTAAGTAACACAGCCATATGTGTCCTATTTTCATAAATCATATAAGCATTTAGGATCCCAGTGGGATCTAGACTCCAAAGTACCTCTGTGATTTATGTGTGTACACAGAAAGTCACTTAGGTGCTTTGGAGAAGGCTACTTCTAGATTTTTCTTGTTTTCAGCTTAAAAAGATGAGGAAGTGCCTCATATTGTTGCAGGATTTTTCAATGCCCAAATAATACTTTTGGATTTTCTGCTATAGCTGTCATTTGATAAGTCATTCTGTCACTTGTTAAAGAAAAAGGACCACCTAACCTCTTTTTTAGGGAAAAAAGAAAAAGAAGAAAGAAAAGAAACTAAGCCAAAAAACATAGATCATCTTGTGCTAGGCTGTCACAATGATTTTTATATACAATCGATTCACAATGAGGCTAGACTTTGTACTGTTCTTTATTTCATTGATTTGGGGTTGGTTTTTCCTTTCGTTGTTTGTCTGCCTTTGTGTGTATATGTATTCATGTTTTATATTTTCATTTTAAATCTTTGAAGCAGTGTCATAGGCCATCTTTTAATTGCTCATAGACAATCAAAGAAAGAGGGGCTACAAAAATAAATTATGTCAAAAAACTTTGTGTTATGATTTTTTTTCTTTTTAAATAGAACTAAAAGCACATCTTTTTATTTTCAGAAATGTTAGTAATATAAAGACTATGACATGAGAAAAATAGTTGTTCTAGTAAAAGACAATATAAGTACAGTGACATTTGACTTTTTAAAATATAAAAAAGAGATACTTAATAGTTTCACTATCTGTGAAGTGTCTGTAGATAGCTACTCACAGGTTTTGTAATGGAGATTTAGGTGCATCAGAGTTTAGTTGTTCCTATGCTCTGCTAGAGAAAACAGGAAGCCAGACAGGCTCTAGCCTAAAAGTTACTGTTGTGTTTCTCTGTACAGGAGGAAGTAGAAGGTGTAAAAATAGTGAAAAAAAGCAGAGAAAGGGCAAGCTCTGTTAGTCCTGTTTTAAAATATATCTTCTAGAGGTGTGGTACAGAAATCAGCATCTTAAACTTCAACTGGTAGATGCTGAGTCCCTTCCCTTTGCTGTAGGTCTGGAATAAATACTTGATGACTTCAGATTTTTTATTTTCTTTTTTACACCATTTTGCCTGAGGTCAGAACCTGAACCCTTAGCATCCACCAAACCCCCTCTAGTGCAAATGTAATTTGCACCACCAGTGAATTCATTTTTCAGGCTCAGACCTTGAGTCTCCTTCCCTAAAAAGTCAACAACACAATATCAGAAAGTGTCAGTTTTAGAAAGCGTATTTTGCTGTATAATAGGGAACATAATTTCCTCCTCCAACAGATTTCCAATCTAAATAGTCTCTTATTTAGAATCCTGCGTGCACTGGTAAGTGGCGTTTCGGTACCCAGCTAGAAATGAGCAATAACATTCAAATGAAAATTGGAAGCTGAAGATCTAATCATTAACAACAGATGGTTCAACTTGAATCTGATAAACAAGTTGTTGGTCCCCATCACGTCCCCCCCGCCCTTCTCCTGCCCGTTTCTTTTTCCTTTCGCTTACATATGTTTTTGTGTATGTGAGTTGTTTTACCACAGTCAAATCAACAGGGGAAAAAGGCTTTCCAAAACCAAAAGGTAAACCTCATGGTAAATCTGGAACGCATTCAGGTGGAAGTGGGAACCGCTTGAGCATCTAGTGCTGAGGTGTTTGATATTGAATTCAGGCAGTGCAGTTAGCACAGTGGCAGTTTTCTTCAGCTCTGGATTGTCTCCCACATTGGTCCATGTGCCAGTATTCTCAATGTACAACCTGCTAGACTAAAAAATCCAAATATGGGAGACTCAGCTTCACTCTTGGATGCTCATGTGCAGAACACAGTGAAAGGCAGTTGGAAACCTACAATTACATTTGGCCTATCATGACTGGATTTCATCCCAGTTTTACAAAAGGTCCTTCTTTCTCTTTCTCTATCCACCGAAAAGAGTCTTTGCCTTTCACACACTCAACACAAAGGAGAACGTGGAACACAAAACTGCAATATTACCAAAAGCAATATATGAAGAAAACATATGGATAAGATACAGAGGTATACAACTGTCCCATTTAACATTCTTCTACATATTTGTTGTTGTGTAAGCTCAAAAGCTGCACAAAGGCTTTTTTGTCAGATAAACATAGTTATTATGCTCAGTATTAGAGCAGGTTTTTTCAATCCAAACCTAAGCAAAAAGTAATTTTATTTTGGATACCCCAAAGATCCCCGATTGCCTAATTGTCAAAATGCTATAGGTATGAAGAATTAGTATCACAGTAAAGCATTGAGCAAATAGCACAGTACCCTGTCATGGGAATTTCAGACTTGAAACTGCACTGTTGAATATACAGGTGGAATATATCCAGACTGAGACTCAAAAGGGACCACAGGAGCTCCACTGAATTGTCACAGACTACCCAAGCTAACTTTTGAAGGAGACTCAGCAGTACAGGAGGAAGGATAATGAGTCTAAATCATTAACAGCCAGAACTGGGAATCTGTGGGTCTCTAAATTCTGGGTCACAGACCCTATATACTATCCACCAGTTAAAGAACAGAGAAGCACCCATATTCCATCTAAACAAAGATCAGCCTTCTGCATTAACATGAGCAACTGTACAGTGTCACAAATGGTCATCTTGTACAACTCAGGAAACAGGGAAATGGGGAGTTGTTTAAAGCAATGCTGTTACTGAGAAATATAAGCCTCAGACTACAGCCCTGTCTGATGATGACCATAAAAGGCATATATATGCACAGATTCTGATAATTATAAATTAAAAGACTTTCTAGAGAATTATCCCAGTGCTGTGAGGGGAAAGAATGTGTGGTGAAAAATCTGAAGTCCTAAAACACCATGGCATTGAAGAACACTGGGCTTCTGAAATTGACGGTAGCTTTCTTTTGTTTCTAGACTGGGAAATAATTTCTTCAGAAGAAATGATGCATTAAACACGGTTTTCCTACCCATAGAATGGCTTCACGTTCTTTTGAACATGGAAGGAATAATCACACCAAATCAAATAAGCTTTGAGGTTTGATCCAAAATATTTATGTTCAAAGCAATGAATTATTTTCAGTAGTTGCCAACCCATGACAGATTCAATCTACATCTGTAAACATCAGAACATTTTACATTCTGATACAATTTTCCTGAATTTACCATAGAGACAAGATTTTTGTGTGTGTGCATGTTAATCCCAGTGTAAAATATCCCCAAATCAATCAATCAATTGATTAACAAATTAAGTGCTAAATAATGGATGGGACTGCGAACATTTCCTGACAAGATGCTGAGAATAAAATATGTGTCTACAATTCTTTTGTCTAATAGTCAGCCAACAAAGCATTGCACTGTTTTCTTTAGGAGTTTACATAAATGCTTGGAAAACAAATGGAAAAATGTGTTCAAACAATATTTTAGCATTCATATAAGCCAGCAGAAATGGTCATTACACTGAAAAATGAATAAAATTCTTTTTCTTTCAAATTAAATTTTAATGTAGCAGAACTTTACATGATCCCAGGAACATAAATAAATACAAGGTGACAACTCAGTATTTTCCACCACTAATTATGCCATTAGTATTGAACATAGTGTAAAGTTCTCATGAAATAATGTTGCTAAATGCTAAAAAAAAAAAAAATGGAGGCAGGCAGAGCAAGAGTTGTGAAAACACTGAAGAATTCATGTAGTAAAGTTTGTCCTATGCAAGAACTGCATCTTATTTACTCTCACTCCTAATTATTATTTTCTTTTACACTGGCATATGACTAACATTTGGGCTGTCTGTTATCACAGTTTTGAATCTCTTTGTATATGTATTTTATAACTAGGGCTTAGTCACTTTAAGCTGTTTTCATGTGGATGTGTCAGTCTATATGTTTGTGCATCACTAAGTGTCTTACAGCGAGTGAAAGCTAAAGAAAGGGCTTGTTTTCTTTTAATAACGCTATGGAAAGGCAACTATCACAGTCATTTTGGAAAAGCAGAGTGAGGCATGAGTGAGTAAAGCATCACATTAGTCTGTGGATGTTTGTGTGGTTAAATCAGAACTTGAACTCTGCTCTCCCATGGGCCAAGCTAACAGCTTATTTTCCCCAACTGTTTTCCCCACTTCATTTATAAGCAAATGTACCCGCACATGCACATGCCACTCAGACTTGCTGTGATCAACATGTTATGAAACAACAGTCTAGTTTGGAGTGTTTAGGGCTGTTAGGATAATGATTTTGTATGGCTGCTCCACTTCCCAGTGGAGTTGTGTTTTCCTAGATTTGCTTTAATGCAAGTGCTTTTTCCAAATAGAGGAGGCACTGGAGAGGCTTGCAAAAACACAAGCCCTTTAACAGTTCATTGGGAAGCAAAGAAGGATCCCTTGCTAACCAGACAGACTGTAGCTGTTCAGCTGAACAATCTTGTCACTCTTATGGTCGCTCAATATTTGATGGCTGGTCATGTACGGCATGCCTCATCACACCATCTCTGGAGGTGCTGCATGGGGAAATTTGAAAAGATGCCACTCTTCTGGAAGGATACTGCTGCTGATTGAATGGTGAGGCTGTGACTCCAGGTTCCTATTTCACATCTCAGGCTCATTAAATTTCTGGCTACATTGAAACTTAAAAGAAAACAAAAATATGTAGAAGTTTGTTTCATGCAAGATTCAAAGGGACACTGGGCTTTGTGACTGACCTCTGGTCAAATATCCACAAATGTGGAACAAAAATCATGAAATGAAAGAAGGGTCTCTTTCCCCACATGATGTACAGAATTCCACTTGACTGCTGTCCAGTCTGGAATCTTCCTGCAGTCACCAGTGGAGAAAGGGAAAAAACCCTGAGTGCGAAAAAGATATTTCAGTCTCAAAAGTGTCCCAGAGGACTAGCAACAATTCTGAGCTTTTTTTTTTTTTTTTTTTTTTCAAACCTCTAAAGTAAAGTGAAAGAAAAGACACCTGGCACCTCTAAGGACATCAAGAAAAATTGTTTTGCTGGTGTTAGAAATTTGCTAAAACAAGTTTGTGCAGTAATTTCTGTATCTATATTTTGTTTTAAGATTTTGCAAATTTTAAACCCAAATTGTCAGGAGTCAGGTAAGCCTGGTGGCAGAAGCAGGTATCTGTTGAAGTTGTTGGATCTTGGTTTGAGGGTGTATGTTTTTAGTGACTTAACAGCTCTCATCACTTTCCACATTTTCTCTGTTCTCTTTAAATAGTGTTGGAATACAGGAGGCAAAACATCTCAGGAAAGATAGAAAGGGAGATTTTGGTTTAGCCTTTGACAGTGAAAGCAATGATTTGTACTCATGGGCTCAAAAGCACACAGATAATCACTCAGACATTTAGACTAATCTGAACCTAGACATTTCATATAAATGTCCCACCCCTTTGTAATGCTTCTGTATTTCAAATTCTTTTCTTCCTTAAATAATGAAAAAACTGGTCTTCAACTAACCTTGGCAAAAAAAAAAATATTTTTGAAAGCAATAAATACCTAGTTAAGTTCTAAAATGTTAATAGCTGTGCAAATAGTTACTGCTGTCTAAATGAGTGACCATTTAATGAATCACTTCCACCAAAAAGGTCAGTGTAGCAAGTCCCATGTGCATCATGTTATTACAGCTTACCAGTAAATGACCACATTAATATTAACTGACAGATTGCAGACCTTTATGTTTATGTGCAGTGGGTTTCTGGAAAGTGTACTTCTGGGAGGTGTTAGAAAACTTTCTGCCAGCATATCATCCTGTAAATCGTGCTGTTTTCAGGTCATTACTCGTTCAATGTGTGGACACCTTGTTATGGAGCTTTTTTGAATGAGAAGTATGTTAGTGAATAAAGTACACTTGACCTCTCACCTTCAAAGTCCTTTCATTCCAAGTGTCTGGGACATGTCACAGATAGGTGTTTTTATCAAGCAGACCCATGACAGCTCTGAAATGGCTAGTTGTGTGCTCTCAGGTCAGAGACTGTGTGCAGTAGCAAACTTTGATACCCTGATGATGCTGATACTTGTCGTCTCAGTGATAAGGGTGATTGCATTAAGGTGAATTTCTGAATTGAGCATAATGTATCAAGCTTGTACTGGAGACCTGTAACACCATGGCACAGAATTCCCTCACTTGAGAGAAGACATGCCGTTATATTCACCAGCATTTTAATTCAGCTATGGATTATTGAACTGTTCTTGGTAGCACTGAGCCACTTACACAAAAGCCTCAGCTATCCTAACAAGGTTGTGTCTTCTGCAGTGGTCAGAGCACAGGCTTGAGCTCTGTCCTGCAGAAGAGGAGACCAGGGCTCTTGACTTTGCAGACTGTAGGAGTCCAGCTGCTCTTTCTCCTATCCTGTCATGTGGCTGTGAGGAGGTCATAGCATCACTGCTCATCAGAGAGTAGGGATGAATGGATTCATCTCATTCCACATGGGAAGATTTCTCCTCAGCCAAGGTCTCTTCACCTGACCTCTCCTGCAGTCTTTTCATTTTGTCTACCCTCAGTGATCTACTTAGAGCTCTTGACCTTCAGACCTGTGAGATACCCAGGCTCAAGACAGGAAAATCAGGCACGCAAACACTCTGGGTCAATGCTCTCTGACACTCCTGATCACTAAAAGCCATTCCTACCTCCTCAGAAATTTACTGAATAAAATGAAGATGCTGAAAAAGTGGTTGGGAAGTTAAACTTTGTGTAATCTTTTAAAGAAAGGACCACCAGCCCCCAACATACATTTTCAGAGAGCGTAGTGAGGAAAAATGCTATAAAAAAAAATCCTGACTTGGTAGTGTCCTTTTAAATTATGTAAAGCCAATTTCTTGTAATATTGTCACTGAACAAATAATCAGTTCGTTGAGGAAGATTTGTGGCTGCAATTATTTATTCATTTTAATGTTTGTTATTAAGCTTTCCTCTTGCTGTTTGCACCCATTATATGATGAAAGATCAATACAAAGAAGATGAGGAAGTGCAGAAATGACGGTTAATTATCAGGGAGTAAGGAGCAGAAGAGCAGCCCTGGTACAAATGCCTGTGAGATCTACAACCAGTGTTTTAGTCTTTTGCTAATATTAGCCTTTGTTTTACAGTGTAAAGTGGTTTTGTTGTTGTTGTTCGGGATTTTGTTTTGGTTTGTTTTGTTTTCAAGCTGGACAGTGAAGTGAACACTGGAGACAAGTTTTATCATGCTTTTCTATTACACTCAGTAGCAGGGACTGAATTATGAGAAGCAGTGTTCTAAGTGGATAGAAGGAGTCTGTAAAAGGAGTCTGCAGAAGGAGCTGAGAAACAAGATTTTGATGGTTTTTCCCCAATTAAAGTGACAGGCTATGTAATTTGTTTCCCACCTTCTTGTGCTTCTACAGGTGTAAAACAGCAGGACTCACTCTTGCCTTCTTTAATATTTTGTAATCTAAAAATGAAATGTATCTTACTAAAATCACAAGTAGGCATCTGCATCTATGTATGCCTGGGCTCATTTATGTATATTAATGTATATATAAAGACATATAGAAAAATGTCAATATCTTATACCTTAGATTAAATTATGTCACTGCTACCATTAACAGACATGAAGATTCTGGAGATGCATTACCTTTATTTTCATTTATTCAGCAGTGGAGATGTAAAATACCTTTCAACCATTTCTTTCAAAATAGCATATTATCTGATAAATGTGATCATTCTCCAGAATAATTTTTACTTTCTGGCTGAAAAAATATTTGATATTTGTTTGTTTGTCTCAGGTAATATCTCCTGATATTAGGATCACCAGTTTGATTTTTTAACTGGGGTTGCAGAGAGTGTTCTTTGTGTATTACATCAAAGGGGTGTCACAGTCTGCAACACTATGGACTGCTCAATGAAGCCTTAAATGGACAACACAGGTAATTCAGCTGTGAGCACTGAAGTATCATAACAAATCTGGCGAGTGCAAGGGCTACCCAAGTGGGAGAAAGCCTGAAAGTAGGTCTGTGTTCCAGATTTTATATCGGTCTCAAGGGTCTCCTTCTAAATGCTTATGAAATCGATCATATAGCTTCAGGCCAGCCCTGAAAGTTGCCTTTAGTGAAAATCTCCCACACCCTAGATATTAGTACATACAGCTGACAGGTAACTATGGTAAATATCTCTTGGAGTCACTTCCTTTTAATGCAGGGCCAGGAACTCTATTAAAATGACAAAAATAATAATGTCTCTGAAATCATCCTCTCTCTTGCTACGTGTCCAGAGAACTTTTGCCAAAGCTGCCTTCAATTCTAACTGCTTTCGTCTGGCTTCTCGCCACAGTTAAGGAAAAAATAATTCACAAGATGACACAGTTTCATTGCCTTTTTTTTTTTTTACACTTTATAAAGAATGTTTAATAGTAATAAAAAAATCCTTAATTGCAGTATATTCATATAAGTTTTCCTTCTCATACAGATTCTGATCTGAAGAAAGATATTCCCTTCAGCTCTACTTATTTCAGCTATTCACTTCCTTGAGTTATTAACTCACAGAAATGCTGAATTTCACAATGAGAAGAAAGACACTTTTAATAATATCAATTACTTTATGGTATCATTTGCACTGTGTTCAGCATGATATTTTTTGCTGCCTCTGACAACAGTGAGACTGAAAGTACCTACGAATGCATATCTGGAGCAGCAGTTTTCTGTCTAGTCTGTAAAACTGTGTACCATAGAGCAAGGCAGCAATCTATGCCTATAGCTATACACCTGATATTTAGCTGTTTAATTCTTGTGAGACATCCTATTTGACTTACATAGGGTAAATCCGATACATCAGTGTTTGCAGTATTAAGCTTCAACAACAGTAGCAGAAACCCTGAATATTTTCAGCATAGATAAATCCATCTCATTTGCTTTACTAAATGCTGCCTGGCAAGCAAAGTTATAGAATTTAGCAACATAAGGCACGAAACGGTTGGAAACAAATCTGAAGCTCTGAAGATCACTCACAGAATTAAAGTGCATTTCAATATGTAGGTAGTTGTCAGAAGTGCTCCATAAATCTCATTCAAATAAAAATATTGCATGATTATTTTTTCCTTGTATACATATCTGAATAAAATAGAAGTCTGTCCTTCTAAAAACCTCATGTCATACTTTTTTTTTTTATTCCTTTCTTTCTTTGCTGAATCGAGTTCCTGTTACAAAAACAGATGTTGGAAGAAGTACATTTCTTGGCAAACTTAAGAGCTACAGAGGCATTGTTCCTCATTTCACTATGCACTTTCCCTTGAAACTTACTGACTGCTTAAATCATCTCAGCTACATAGGAACCTTTAGCAGTAAAATAAAAACTGTATTAACCACTAAATTTCATACATAACTGGTATTTCTCATTGACACAGAGTTTATGAAAGTTGTCAACTTCTGAGTCCAATTTATATAAAGACAATCATAATCTGAGGGCATATGAATTGATCTAGTCAGAAATGGTGCAAATAAAATTAACAAATTTATTAATTTTTCTTCTCCCTCTGAAGATCCACTTGTGGTTTTCCATACTCTTGGCAAGGGATGACGAGAAAGCTGAATACAGAAGTTTAGCCTCTCCATTAAGTAGAAACTTCCTGCTGGGATTTGAGGAAAAGTCTGGCATAGAAATAGGTAACCATTTAGCTTCTGGGCTGCTTGGCCTCTCCAGCTCAGAGGAAGCACAGGGCCAGAGGTTATGTATTATTAATTTTTTCAATTGGGCTCAGTGGAGAAATTTGAGAGTTTACTACATAAATATGTTAAATTTAAGTACATCATGCATTTCCATAAAACTCACTGAGGCCCAGATTCATCATTTCCTCCCGGCTCAACAAACCACTTTAAAACATGCTCGTATTGACTTCAACAGAGCTGTAAGCACTTACTGAAAGTTCAGAGTGTTCTTAAATGATTTGGAAAGTAAGGACCATCTGCATATGTGCAAGTGCTTTGCTGAACGTGTGTAAGTGTCCAATCCACAGCCCCAAGAAATCCATGAGGTTTCTCTATTGATGTCCCTGGGCTACAGATTTAGTCTTAACAGTTTGATACTACCAGTTCAGAGCTCTCTTGCTGCTTCCTTGAAAGGAGATGCCATTCAGGCTTTCACTGCAATGCCCATGCTTTGTATTAGAAAGCCCTGGATAGCCTTCTAAGGTTTCTTACTTAATGGTGTCTGTGGGCCTTCTCACGGTTATGATTTTAAAATGCACTGCCCAAAAGTGACAGCGAACCAGACAACAACCAGAATAATAACTCCTGTAAAAGCCACACTACCTGTTGCACAGTTAGTGATGTATTTCCAACAAAAGGGACTTGTTGTAGAGCTGTTTATTACCAGGATGATTACAGATATTAGAGATTAAATTTAAGAATGTCATGAATGAACCAAATTATTTATCAGACCCTCTCTTTCTGTGGTCAGATGAGGTGAGAGCAATCTATGCTTCAGACAATTCCCTGACCCACATTAAAGTTAATGCAGGACTATTGAATTATGTTCTATAATCCTGATTTTGAAGGCAATTTCATTCTTACTTATTTCAGCACCTTCTGCTTTTAATGACCACTTCTCTTTTCTCCCCCCACTTATTTATAGGACTGTTTATACTACCCATGAGATGACAAGATATTTAAATTCTCCCTGAGACTTGTCCTTTTCTACAACATCCTGAAGTAAATTATCCACAGGAGCAATTCTTGCCCTCTCAATACTCACACTTCTGTGCCTCAGAAAGAAACTTCAATAAAGCCCTCTTGTTTTATTATGGCACACCAATGAGGTAGTTATTAATAATTTTCAAAATCATTCTTCATAATATATCTGGAAAGGGCAGAAACTTAGATTTCATTGAAAAAGCTATGAGTGTGAGACATCAGCACTTTTTTATTGAAAAGCATTTATTAAATGAAAAAGAAACTGGTTAACAAATAAAATAAAATAAACTGAGCCTATTAAAAAGAAAAAACAAATAGGTATCTTAATTCACCAAATTAAAATAAAGCTCTTGAATTTGAAAAAGATGCGTATTCAAGCCATTGACACAGAAAGAAAAAAGCAGAATCTGAGGGGGGCAGTGGCATCATGCCATGTCACAAAATTAACAAACAGAGGCCACTCAGTGCTCCTATGAAGTGCTTCCTTGCAAAGAGACAAGACTATTTTTACAGAGGAGGACAGGCATTGCTTTGAGAAGTCCATTTGTGGCATATTATACAGAACTGAAGTAGCCATGCTGGCCACTTAGTTTAATTGTAGAAAAGACTCACAAAAAAACCTGGCCTAATGGTTTAAAGAAATTCATTAAAATGGGAAAAGCAAACATAAAGAGGAGAAAGTACTGGAAATAGCCAAAATTAATTTCATTCCACCGATAAAAGTAGCAAAGTCAATGGCAGAACACTGGAGTTGAATTCAAACAAGAAATAAGGCTCTCATATTTAACGAGTCTAGATAAACAAATTTTTGGATCAAACTGCCAAAAGAAATTATATTATTTACTTGGTGGGTTTCATTCAGCACCACAAGACAATGTTTGCTATGGTGTAGGTTCTTATTCTAAATATAGGAGCAACAAGATAAAATAAAAGGAAATTATTTATGCAGGGTATCGGTCTAGGAAAATGAATTATTCTGTTGGGGTCAAATTTTTTGTATGATCTTATGGTTACTGGATGATCAGAGGGTTTTAGAAGTTTCACTGTAATGAGAAAATAGAGCAGTTCAGTCTTTTCCCTTTATCAAAGAAAGGAGTTGAATGTATTGTAGTCTGTAAGTAGAAATTAAAAGGAAACCAAAACAAAAACCACAACCATGACAAAAGACCAAACCCCATTATTAAGTTGTTGAAAGCTGAAATGTCAAAGTTTAGGATGGATACATGGATGGAAGGATAGAAATGGAGTTAAGCATGACAACTCAGGTATTTGGTTTACCACCATGCTGGAGTCTGTATTGCTTTAATATTTTTTTTATCTTAAATATGACCAGGTTTTCCTCTTCTTCTTGACCTATTTAACATTGTTACTTTTCAGTTCACATTAACAGCATGGAATGAAGAAACACTAATGTAAAGTCATGTCTCCAATCCACAGCAGTTTTACTTTTAATACCATTTCCCTAATGAACATATACCAAAATACATATTTTCTTTCCAGGAGTTAACACAGATTTTTTTCATGCATTAGAAGTGCTTTGATTTTTCTTGGTCTTTTGTGATATTGCCTATACTTTTCTCAAAGATTTTGAAACTTGGAAATTACAAAGAAAACAAAATTAAAAGTGGCTAAATTAGATTTAGATGACAGAGCCTATGGAACTCAAAAAACTTCCTGATCATTTACTGATGATTAGATTAAAAAAAAAAAAAAAAAAAGAAAATGGGAAAAGCAAAAAAGCAAAAATTCTGTCCACAATCACACCATGTGTACTTGGAAAATTACACATTATGCTGGAAGCCAACTCTTATGATTATGATATCTTTTATGTTCTTGGCTTCCTGACACCAGACTCTTTCTCATTCTAAACAAACATGAAAGTTTGGGAGGAAGAGGAAGAGGAAGATAGGTGAGTTCAAGTAAGATTACCAGCAACTTATAGCACAGCTTTGAGAAACTGACTTTGTTGATTTAAACGCAGTACAATAAATCAGATTCCATGACCCTCTAAGGGTCAATTCCAGCATTCGAGAAAGTGAGAAAAAGTGAAAAACCTGAAGATAAAAAAGAGTTGCTGAAAGCACTTTTCCCTCCCAAACTCTCTTGAGAGCATTTGAGTTTGTAGGCCCTTCTGAGGCTTGCTCTGTATTCATTTTAAAAGGTGGAAGGGTTTTTTTTTTTCTTTTTTTCCCCACATTTTTCCAGTGTAGGCTAGCTACCTACTTAGTGATTATCTGACTCATTTCTTTTTCACTTGCATCTTGACATTTGAAGAAACACAGCTATGGAAGACTCAGAGACCTCTGTCTGTTCTTATAGATAGTTCAAGCTAATTTACTGCATATTTATTCAAAAATATGTACACCTGTATAAAATTACTGACACTAAAAATATACACTTAGAAATAAGCTCATCCCACAAAGACAGACTCAGAAAATATAAATCCCAAAGGAGTTTTTAAATATTTATGCAGCAATACATCACCTTCCACTTGTTCTTTATGGCCATCCCCATAATCAGTAAATCGATGTTCCGTAAGAACCAGGACTGTCTTAGGATATAACCTTTCTGATCTTCTGGAAAAGAATGTAAATATATGAAGTTACACAAAAATCCATTGCCATTAGAACTGGAAGGGTTCTAAACATTTGTACAAGTTTCAATTGTATGCAATTACAGCAAGAAAACAGAACCCTGACAGAAAAACAATAGTGATTCAGGGGTAAGTTAGCAAGCAGCTTAAATATGTGTATATCCATGCTCCTAAAATGCCAACTCGTCTCCTAATATTTATTGCAGAAATTAAAATCCTACTGTTCTGGTTCAACACTTTCAAGACTAGGCAGAAACATGATGTAAAATTATCAAATATCAAATAAGAAAAAAAGTATATTTTTAATCCTACATAAATCAGGACATCTACAAGACCCGCAACAACTTTAACTAGCAGATCAAAGTGATTTCAGAAACTTCAAGCCAAAGGTGAACCTAGTGTGACACACATGAGAAATAATTGAACAAAGTTTCACTGTTCTGAGTTGTCAGACTCCAGCCAGATCAACCAGTTTTGGTGTTGAGTTTGATTTTTTTTGTTCTTGGGTTTTTTGTTTTGTCTTTTTTTTGTTTTTGTTTTGGTTTTGTTGTTGTTCTTCTTTGTTTTTGTTTTTGTTTTGTTTTGTTTTTGATTTGGTTTTTTGTTTCCTTGGCTTGGTTTTTGGTTTGGCTTTTTGGTTTTGTTTGGTTTTGGTTTTTTGTGTGGTTTTTTTTTGTATGTTGGGTTTTTTTGCTTATTTATTTTAGGTTTTAGTCTTGGCTGGTTGGTTGGTTGGTTGGTTGGGTTTTATTTTTTGGTTTTTACCAATTCTGTTGAAATCACAGTACTGTGGAGTAAAAAAAAGCCTGTCCTGCTTATTTCTTTATTGGTCTACTTTACCCATTGACTCCTCTACATCATGAGCCAAGGTGTAATGCAATATACTTTCACAAATGGAGAAAATCTCAGCTGTCTCCTCCCTTCTCTTTCTGCCTTTCACAACATACTCTACCATAGACCTAAGCCACCAGAAATCACATAGCAATTATTTTTTTTTAATCTAGAAAAAAATCCTTGATTTTTATACTTATGAGTCTTTATGTATAAATTAAATATGCTTATAATATATGCAGTGCATAAATATATTTAGTTATACATTCTATATATAGTTATACATGTTATATGGAGAGTTTATGGATATAAAATAAAATTATACAAAATGTACCTGTGTCTGTGTGTTTGTCTGCATACTTATATTTTATTAGCACAAACTTTAAAGAGAGGTAAGGGGATGGGAAATGGGACAGAAGCAATAACACCCAAATTTGGAAAGTTTGGGGATGAGAGAAGCTCAGCTAAAATGCTTTTGCGACCTTACCTCTGTTGGGTGCAAATGATGCTCTCTGTAATATACAGATAGATGTATAACCTTGTTAACTGCCTCATCCTGTGGTGTCATCATTACTGTAATTAATGAATTACCATATCAGACTGCAATGACTATAAAGTTTTAGGGAATAAGCAACCGTTACCTGTGACAATATGAGTTGGTGGACACCAATGGCTTATATTTCATATTGGACTGGTTAGGAATGATGACACCAGCAATGTCCTTCACTTTAAGAGGGAAAAGGAATCAACTGAGAACTTTCCCAAATGAAAAACTTTGCCCTTTTGCTGCCTTTCCTAATAGAAAACAAGTTAAAATGTACCATTGGGCAGGTTAATTGACTTACAAGTATGTCTTTTTAATAAGTGTCATAAAGTATGTCATGCAGCTGAAACTTGCTTCCAGTGCATTTTTTAAACTGTTGTCAACCAGATTAAAGTTTATTGTTCACATGTAAGTTTCCGTTTTCAAGCAGTAATGAAAGACATTAAATTGATTTGCCATGCGTAGATATGAGGCGGGTTATGTCCTCTGCTCTTAGTCAATGTGCCTTTCCCAGATGCTTTCCTTCTCTGCTGTTTGTCTAAGCCATGAATGATCATGAAACATTCTCCCTTCCCCATGGCCTCAGCTACAACTCATCATTTCTTTGGTATGCCTTAAATTAAAGGTTAGTGTATGTAGGGAACTGATTCACCACAGCTTGACTTCAATTTTGCCTTTTTATAAGTCTTTGAAGTTTTTGATGGAGAAGCGATTGCAGAAACCCTACAGTGAATCAGACTTTAATAGTGCTCTGTTCAGGGCATTGAGTATCTTCCTTTGTTGCCAGCACCTGCATGGTGGGGCCCCATTACTGAAATTAGTGCCTGGCATAGGCACTATTAAGTAAGCACTTTACTTAAGACTGTAAAAATTCCACAATCATCCCAACATTCAGCTACTTAAAACACAGTCTGTCAGTTGAGATTGTGCCTCATTTTCACAGAGGGAAACAACTTAAAATAACAAAAAAAGAGAATTTGTCAGTAAGGAAAAATGAATTTTAAGGAGAAGGACTTGTTATCAACAGTAAGGGAGAAGTAAATTACAAAATGTGAGAGACATGAGGAGAATTCCTGGAGCAGAAGGCACTTAATAAAACTCAGTAAGGACTAGGATTGCATTTAGTAGTACATTACTTCTTTGACTGGTTTTTTTTTCATAAATAATGCACCTCTGAAAAAAAAAAATAAAAATCATAGATGATAAAACAAGCAAGAAAAGAAACAAATGGCAAAAAACATGACAACAGAAGTCTGTGTCTGTTTTAGAAAGTAACAAGTGCTGCCAGTCCAAAATCTGTGTGTGTAGGTACTGAAAACCTTTTTTAGTTTTTTTTATTATTATTATTTTTGAGCATTTCTCTTTTTCCAACAAAACAATCTTTTTCTCTTTTTTGAGTAATTCCACCTCCCAGAAACTCCAAAATGGATAGTTTCTCAGGTCCAGAAAACAACATAATTCAAGTGAAGTAATTTATTAAACTGCTATAAACTTTCATCCCAACCAGTAAATTAGAGTCTCATGTGCTGAATAATTATATTTCAATTATACTGGTAATTTTTAGGCTGATAGCCTGATAGCCAACCTCCATCAGGGTTTGTTTTTTGTTTTTTGGGTTTTTTTTGTTTGGTTGTATTTTAATGCCTATTTCTACAAGCTATTTATTGTAAATTCATGAAAGCTGCATCTTAAGGATGCTAAAATGGATCCTTTTAGCTCCAAGATGACAGCAGTCTGATTTTGAGGCTGTGGGGGTAGATCTCACATACAAACAGATGGAATGGCACTTGTCATGACATCATAGGATAAAGTTGTTTTATCCTAGACGTTTCCTTTTCTTATGACTAGTGTAAGCCAATTCTATTATTGGAAAATTATATAAATTAAGATATTTTCTCTACCTGTGAAGGAAGGAACAAGGCCTTGAGTAAAGTGCAGCACATTGAACAGAATTATTTCACTGTAACTACCTGTAACTACAGAAATCCAAAATCCTGCCTTAACCCTCAGTGAAGTTCTTTACTTTGACTTCCATGGGTCTTTACCCAAATTCATCCTTAGTGAAACAAAAAGCTCTGGCAATTTTGTCTCAAACCAAGCTCTTCTGAGTCTCTCCCTCCCCTCAGTGTCCTCCAGGCCAGTTTGTTTACTAATCAAAAAGAATTTAATATAAATATTCTCTTTGCATATAATATTTGAAGGGGTTTTATTCCTGTATATGTATATTTTTATAAGTCTTTGCTGATTTACAGCCCTTGCCATCTCCACAGCAGAAACCACCAGAGACATGCACTTAACTTGGCTTCCACTAAAGACACCATGATCTGGTCACAGTAAACAAAGTTCACTGAAACCTGCATGAATAATTTAATCACTCAGTGACAATTGGCTAGGCAGGAAAGATGAAGCTTCTGCCCCCAAATTATTAAAGGCTTTTATAGAACCATAAAAAGAGTAATAATTCAATCATTTTTTTTTTTAAAGGGCACTAAATATAATGCTTATTAAATTAAAGCTCGGTACAGCTGAGGTGTGCACTGGGATGAAATAGAAAGCATGCTCAGCAGCAATATGCCAAATGCATGTATTTCCCTTTGCTGACAGGCAGATAACCTGACCCAATTAATAAAAAGTACTCTACTGATATTTTCCCCCCTACCCTTTTTCTTTTTGAACTGATTCACTAAGTCATGGTACACTGCTAGGAAAAAAAAACTAACAAGCAAACAAACAAACATGTGAACAAAAAAAAGCACACAAAGCTTTTAAGGTAGGAGATTGTATTTCCCTTAATTTTGCTTGCTGTGACAAAGTGCCATGTTTAGTATTGAAAACAGAGGCTGAATTAATAGGAAGGTACCAGAGAAAGAAAATATGTGTACTCTGTCCTGCTCTACTGCTGCTGACTCACTCCCTAGTTGGGAAGTTGCACTTTCTGCTCTTAACATTTGCCTCATTCTCTTGACCATTAAATTAGGGTTAATGCTATTTACTAACCTCAGTATGGCAATACAGTTCATTAATGAGACACAGTTCTGCCTCAAGAAGAGTCACATAACTCTGAATATTTCGCTTTGATTTCATCAGTAATTGTATAGACATTACATTTCTTGTGGGGAACAAAAATTGCCAGACCACAAAGAGAAAGCAGCTTGCTGATGAAGGAAGCAGAAAATTTTGGCATCCCATTACATGGACATGGTTAAAGATGTTCTCCTCATCATGCTCTTAAATAAAAAATTGAGTAAAAAAACCCAAAAAAAACCAAACAACTAAACAAAACAGAAAAAAAATAAAAAAGAAAAGAAAAAGGAAAAAGAAAGGAAACTAACTCTGTAACACCTTAGTGATTGGTGTACATCTTCTTTGAGGCCTGCAATTCCTTTCACTGTGGAATTCTGCCAGCATGGGTTTGTGAAAGGCAGGCCCTGCTTCATCCACCTGATCTCTTTCTAGGACAGGGTGGCCTTGGCTTAGTGGATGAAGGATCTGGATGTGGACTCCACCCAGACTTCAGTAAAGCCTTTGACACATTCCCCTGGAGAAACTGGCTGCAAATGGCTTGGATGAGTGCAATCTGGAATTACATCCAGCTGGTGTCTGGTTACCAGTGGTGCTCCCCGGGGATCCATGGTTCTGTGTTTTTGTGTAGCCTAAGAGCTGGGAAAATTACTGTGTTTTCTGCACCTGAATTGAGGAACGGTTTTTAACTCCACAAGCAATGAACATAATAGATCTGTCCTACTTTGAGTTGTTGTGAATGCCTGTCTCTATTCACTCTCTTTGCACCTCACTGAGAAACTGCTGCTCTGCTCACAGTTTGATCATTCATTTCAGTGGACAAATGCACCACGGGAAGGGTCTGGCCAGATGAATTGGCCAGATGACTATCATTCCTGATGGGGATATTTCTATTTGCAACTATCACTCTGAAAATATCTTAGATTATTTTTTCTTTACATTGTAAAATTCTTATTAAGCTTGTATTTATCTTCCCCAGTCAGAAGGTTTTAAAATCAATATAAAAATAGAGAATATTTAATTCACAGTTTTATTGCCTTATTTTTTTATTATTATTATTTTACTCTAGGTATTCTCAGTTTTCAATTCATTATGAATTTATTAGGATTTTTATTAGACTGGGTTTCTTTTTATCATTTTTTTTACATTTGTTAGAATATTACATTTTAATATATATTAAAAAAAAAATCTTTGAATGGAAGTGAAACCTGCTTTAAAAACAAACTGATAGGATATTCAAAGGAATTTCATAGACCAAGGACCAGATGGGTCTTAGGTGCCTAGCTGCCAGCTGGGGATTTTGAGCCTAAATTCCTAGGTTATGAATGTTCAACCTACCTGATATATAATTTTAATAGGACTTGATCTAATCATTGAAAAGCTACTGAAAGACTGCCACCAACTCCAGCAGACTTTGAATAAGGTACTGGAATAAGGAACAGAATGTTTTGTGGTGCTGATACATTATATAAAATTTTATTCATTATCAAGTTTACAAAGATTACCTTTTTTCCAACTGAGTATTGTGTAAATATCTTAAAACCCTGTGGGGCTGAGATGTCTTGGCCTGTTTCATGTTCAGTGTTCATTTTCACTCCAATTATTTCTTACTTGCTTTATCTACACATATAATCTGCCCATTCCTTCCACTTAACATATCCTTTGAACTTTTCAAATGCCTTCTGCTCCTCCTTATTATCTTTGCTTTACCACATCCTTGTCTCTTGTCCTATTTTTGATACTTTTTACTGGGATGGATACAGCTGGTATCCATCCTCTATATCTGCCAATTAGATACAGAACTTCACACTTTTTTTTTTTCTCTTCTTCATAATGGTCGATTTTCTGCACTTCTGTTGATATCATTTCACTTCCTGAAAAATTATTCCATATATTAGATCCAAACCAGCCTCAAAAAAAAAAAAAAAGAAAAAAAAAAAGAAAAAAAAAGGAGGAGGGGTGGTGCTGAGGGAGAGAAGTTACATTAACTTCTGAGACTATTTTCACATACCCAGAGGAATAATTCATATCTGAATATATTATGATCACTAAAGTAGACCTTAGTTGCTTAACTATTTCTGTTGCATGTATCATGCCCTGGATTATTATCAGAGATCAAGTCCAGAACAGTTTCTGACTGCACTTGCTGCTACGTACAACTGATAAAGGAGTTGATGACCACAGTTTCTCCCCCCAAGTACGGTCCAGTCATTAGCAAAAGACATGAGATTTATCTTTAATGAATGTTCAACTAAAGGAATAGAAAGCTGGAGATGGAGAAGGAAAATGAACAGGCATATGTAATGAAATGATTGATGCTTTATTTTTTCTGCATCCTTTTCGGAAATCTAAATGCCATCAATGACTTACATAATCTATTGTCAACATTTATTCTTATTTCAGTTATCTCCATAGTGGTAGGCAAGCTGCTTATATCGTTTGTCTCTTCACGCATAGTATCTTCCCTCTCTTATTACTTTAATCAATCACTGTTAGCTTATGTATAGCACATATCATTGCTACTGTTCTGTGGTGTGTCAGTCATTCATGCCAAACAGACCAGCCAGCAGCCCCGAAGGACCTCTATAAATGGAAATTCTCCTTTGCAATCTGTTAAGCTTAAATGAGAGCATGAAAGCCCTTGCATGAGCATCATAACCTTCCACAGTACAGGAGGCTTTGATAATAGTGATGTCAGCACTTCCCAAACCAACACATCTCCAGGCAATGTGAAGATCCTCCTCATTGCTCTGCGCTGCTGCCATATAAAAACCATCATCAGAGAGCAGGCTGAGGTCCAGACCCATGGCTAGACCCAGCTGCCTCCCCTTTCACTTTAAATGGTTGCCCAAGGCACTTTAACAGTTTATTAGATATTAATTTAGTATTTGGTATCCTTTTTATTTTCAGACTGATGCATGTTTTCTTCCATATGTGCCTTGCTAATAATATGGTAGACTCTGACTCTGTGTTCAGAGCTTTACAAGGTTCAAAAAAACACACTGTGTCACTGTGTTGATGAGTCTGTGTCAGGCTGAGAAACAAAAAGGAAATGAAGGCTCGGAGCCAGGATTGACTCAAGGTGAAATCCTAGTCCACTGAGGACTCATAAAACCCGTGATGCACACAGCTGCACTTGGAATACAGGGCACGGCGAAGAAAGACAACTGGTTGCTTACCAGTACCTTTCCAGTCCAAGGTACTGTTATTTATGTCCAGTTTGATCTGCGAGGTGACGTTTCAGGAACTAGTTAAACATTATGCTGATGACAAATCTCCACTGCAACATTACTGAAAAAAAAAAGTGTTATCTGATCCTCACCTCTTGACTCATGTTTTCCCATTTGCTCTTGTGCTTCTTACATGGAAAAAACATGGACTTTATTAGATTAATTTTTCACCTTGGAATATACTGTTCCAGAGTGCCAGCTGTGTGCTCTGATTCCAATAATGGCTCTATCTTATGGGTCCAGCATGGAAGTAGAGCATATTTTGCCATCTGAGAATCTGGCTCACCGCTCTTATTAAACTCTCTTTGGCAGCCTGGCGCTGTTACGTCAAACACTGAACAACAGGGAGGATGTAAGCATCCACTTCCACTGTCTCCCACCTCAAAATTATCTTTATATTTATTATGCTGATTCCTCCTAGTTGGTCAGTTATGTGATTCAGCAGCAGTGATGTTCCACATTTCCACCTGTTTGCATTTACTCTATGGCTGCCAAGGGAACAATGGGGGAAATAATGCTCTTGTGAGCCATTCTGTTCACTATGTGTCAAAAAGTAATTTGAATCAAAGAGTCACTAACTTAATTGATGGCGATGGCTCCATCCAAAAAACAACCAAGGAATTGATGTTGTGCAAATTGTGCATATATTGCTCTTGAATTTGTGAGCATATTCTTGTTTGCCTTGACAGCATGTAAATTACCTTTTGGACAGCTCAACACATTACTTAAGATGTGGCTGTGTCTGAATTTTTTAGCTGCTTACAGGGGCAATAACAACCTTCCTGTGAAACTGAAAATCACGTTCATCTTCCTGGGTTTTGTGTTTTGTTTTTGATTGTTAGGGTTTTTTCTGGTTTGTTGTTTGTTGTTGGTTTTTTTTGTAGTTTTTTGTTTGTTTGTTTGGGTTTTTTTTTCCTTTGCTAATTCATGGCACATCCCAATTACTGCTTAAGATCTCCAATTTTAAACCCTGTGCCTTTTCAGCAATGCAGCATAGCAAAGAACACAGTAAGGCAGTGATTTCCTCAGCAGAGTGAAACTGAAGCTTAGTAGAAAAGTTCCAGGTTAAGTGCCTGGGAAGCACACACAGTTTCAGAGACTTATCTAAGATATTAACACATTAATTTGTCTCAACTACTTTTAACTCTTGTATGACTTACCTGAAGTCAAACTGTAGTTGCTTGAGGTTTCTGATAGAGTTGGTGGAAAGAGACACACAACATTTAGAAGAGATTCACTACAGTTTCTGATGATTTTGGGGTCAGAGAATAATAAAAAGGCTTGGATTGGAAGGGGCCTTAAAGTTCCTCTAATTCCAACCCCTCACCATGCACAGGGACACCACCTCCTAGGTCAGGATGCTCAAGATCTCCTTCAACCTGCCTTTGAGCACTGCAGGTATGGGAAATCAAGAAACCAAGGTCTTGGTCTTTGGTTTAGAACTAAAAGGGTCTATTTAACCCTGCTCTGAAATGTGTTCACTATCCACAACACATCTGTCTAAAATCAACTACAGAAAGCAATGACTGAAATCAATATTTGTCATTTCAGGGACTTTTCAAACATGTAGACATGGTATTTGTTGTTGAATCCTATAAATGTAATCAGAAAGGACCAAAGATGGGCAAGAAAGCAGTGCTAAAAGACAAATATGACTTACCAAAGTCACAAGTTAAAGTTTTTGACAGATATATTCTGTCAAATATTTCTGGATATGCACATATGTGAACTGCAGTGGTTTTCTTAGATAAGGAAATTATTTGAGAAAATCTTCGTGGATTTTTTCAGTTCAAATTAGAAAATAGAAACATAGGTATTGGCAATCAAGTGGAAAAATTCAATTTTTTTTTTTTTTAATTTTTGCATCTACCTACAAGTGTGTGTAAAATACACCTTTACTACAGATTCATTAATTAAATATTCTTAAGGATTTAAAAAGCTGCAGTAGCTACAAAAACACTGCACGTCTCAGAAGACTAATATGAT
Source organism: Pseudopodoces humilis (assembly GCF_049639895.1). Taxonomy (NCBI): domain Eukaryota; kingdom Metazoa; phylum Chordata; class Aves; order Passeriformes; family Paridae; genus Pseudopodoces; species Pseudopodoces humilis. The sequence goes on along the minus strand of NC_142203.1, from coordinate 71,640,241 downwards.
ATTAACCAACCTTGAAAACATGTAAGTTAAATCACACTAAACTGAATTATTCCTCTAGTTTCAACTGGAACTATACTATTTAACTTCCTTGTTCAACCTGTTTGGGTAACAGAAATGTTACCCAAGTTACAGCTCATTAGGCAATGAATCATGCTTAATTTTTGGCCCATTCCACAAAGGAATTGAATTAAACCCCAAGACTAAAAAACGTGGTACCAACATGAGAGCAGCTTATATTTCTTCAGACAGTGACTCAAGTCACAAGTCATGTTTCCTCCATAAAGAAAAAACACTGAGAAATTATAGTGTTTATATTAGTCCTGGACTGAGAAAATTGAATGGGAAAAGTAGTCCCATCTTCCAGAATCAAAAAACTAATAGCAACAGCATGGTCCTGGGCAAAAAATTCCACTCCAAAAACTAATTCCTTAGTGTCTCGTCACACATAAAAAAATCTGATTCTGCAAAGAGTTCCTCCCTCACAATTACCTGAAATATCATAATCTCATAAAACTGAATACAAACAAGGTATGCATCATGATGTTTTTGCTCCCAAGGGCCAAATATGTGTTTTTTGCACATGAAAAGCCTTCAGTCTAATATTACTTGAGATGTCTGCAAAAAGACTTACAGAACTTCTAAGAACAGATTTTAGAAAAGTTGTACCAATACTTGTTGGTTAAAAGTTAACAAATGTCTTTCTTTCTATAGTTTCTGTTTTAGTATTTTTTTTAGTTTAAATCCTTCTGTCATTCAGTGGGCTCTTTGCATCCATATCAGCTTGAACCTTTTATTCATAAACATTCATATACATCGCTCAGATTCTTTTGTTATTTCATCCTTCCTTTTTATTTTTGCTGTGGCTGAACTATAAAGTTCTGCTGAAACTAATCAACACAAATTTATAGAAAAACAAAATCTTCCTTTCCCTTCTCAATACTCATAATATTCTATGCATATGAATCACCCTTGGCAAAAGGAAAAAAAAAATAGAAAAAATTACCAGCTTCTGATGCCTGCAAGCAAATACCGATTGGCCTAAAAACAACCACAAAATATATACATATGATTATAAGTATCCCTCCTTCCCTGAAAAAAAACCAAAAAAAACAACATAATGTATCAGTTGGGGGATTAATGTATCTGGTAGAGTATTTTGAGTTCCTACAAGGCTCCATCTGCTAATAAACCTTCTCTAGAACTGACTGTGATGCAACATATTTGAACCCTCTAGAGGCAACTGAGGAACATTAAGATGCCATTAATGTTCATTTTACATGTCTGAGCTCTTCTTGTTGGGCTTCCTTTGTAAAATGTGACTGTAGGGTTATTTCCATCCAGATGTCACAGTGCATATCTGTATTTGTTTATGGTATTTAATAATATACTCTGGCTGAGCAGAACAGTCTTAGAAAGCAGTGTATTTTTCTCAGACAAAACTTGTAGCTGCTATATGAATATGCAACATTTTAATGCAACAAAATTAAAAGGAAAATAAAGGGAAAAAGTGCCACTCAAAGATGAAGGGGATGAAAGCAATCAGTAGCAACACTGTTAGGTTTTTAAAACAAGGTTTTAATGAGAATGAATTGGGCCTTGATACAACATAAATTGGACTATTTACATGCTTAAATTAAGCATGTGTTTAAATGGAGCACAAGCACTTTGCTACCTGGGGATTTAGTGACAATCCATTATAAGAAACGTCCTCGAAACCATGAAATGTAGTAGGCATGTACTCTGAACCAAGACAGGTTGCTTCTTACTCTCTGATTCTTCTGCATGCCTTCAGGCTCTCTGATCTGCTTTCCCATGTGTGCTTGCACCCTCCACTCACATGTTAGGCATATCTTCTAAACTGTGGGCTTTGCCTTCTCTCTGTTGGGCAGGAGAAATGAAGTGCTAGAGGCAATGCTAGAATATGTTTTTCTTGCCAGTGGAAACGTCAGTGGCAGTGACTTCTGACAGCCATATGTGATTTGTCAGAGGATTTCCGAGCTACCACGTTGCCTTTGACCACAGAGGAAAAAGCTGAAAGATCAGAATCAGTCGTGTTTCTCTTTTTTCCCTTTCTATAATGGTGGTTTCAGGATTGGAAGCTGATGGCACTGATGTTGATGCACACTGGAGAAATCAATGTTTCCCTTTTGCTGCATTTTTGAGTCCTTGGGGCTCAGGTTTTCTGCATTTCTCAGCACTTGCAGGAATCCAAAGCTGATTCCTGCACGCTCACTAGTTTACAAAATTCTTTAACTGAAGCATAAGGTACTACAGCACCCACAGCCGAGTCCTGAGACTTTTCAATGTGTGGCACCCTCTAAAGTCAGGAGGAATCTTATCATGGACTTGCCTGAACTCCCACCAGCAAAACAGACTCAGGAGTGCAAGTAAGGTATGAGCAAACTGCTCTTTCATGACCCGAAGTAAATTCTCCAGATCTGCCATTGATTCTCCAGGCAGTCTTGGAAAAGCAATATGCCTCACCTGGATGATTTGTAAACCGCAGATATCTTTGCACACCCGCTTCTGAAAAGAAATTTGACAACCATTTCATGAAAACTGGAGAGCAACCTTTGAGCCCTAGATCTGAAGTAGAATCTATTTTTGTCAGATGTGTCCATATGACATGGAGGACTAATCCCGATTTTATTTCACAGGAGGCATTACACTGAGGCTAATCTCATCACAGCTTCAGGCAAGTCGTGGTGCTCCAGACTGCCACGCATTTCGATTCCTGTGCCATTCTGACGCAAGCAGAGAAGGATGCACCCAGAAAAAACGGGGGAAAAAAAAAAAAAAAGAAATCATCTTCTCCTTCTTCTTAATGATGCCAAATGTAAATGGTGCAATAAAGTACACGCGTAGCCACATTAGCTTCTTTCCAAAATGAGGTGCACAGAAATCGAGAAGTGCCCATCACGCAGTATGAATATGCAAGTAGTCATTACAAGAACCATGCTCCCAAATGTGGCAGCAAAGCTTTGGAGGTCTGACGAAGATGATTTCATGCCATCTGCCACCTGCTTCTGAAGGATAATGGCTGGCTGGTGTGTATGAGGCTTGTTCTAAATGTTATCATACTGTCTTCTTTCTTAAATTATGTGGCTAAAATGAGCCTGTCTTTGTTTTATTTCAATTGACACCAGATGCAGGGACTTGGATTCGGGTTTTCTGTTTTGCAAACACAGGCTTGGCAAAGAGAAAGGAGGAATGATAGTCAAAGCAGCTCCAATAGCAGAAGAAACCCTTCTGATAAGCCTTCACTTAAATTACATCAGTAAGGAAAAGAAACAATAAAGCAGCACAGAATTCAACATTGCTATGACTGTCATTAAAGGAACAAAGAATTACATTGTTTCAGATCTTTTTCTAATTGTATTGATGCCAATAATATTGATCATCATTATAAAAATCCAGATACAAAATACATTCCCTGTATTGATCTGGCACACTGAAAAAGTTTAAAAATAGTGATATCACAAATTTCTAATAATTAAAATAATCAAGAGATTTGAATTTTTTTATCTCAGCCTTTTAGTTCTCTTTTACATTACCCTAAAACTTTTTTTTTTATTTTATTTTTTTTATTTATTTAACCAATAATCACAGTAAAGCACAAGGAATTTGGTAATGTCTGGATTACCAAGGAAATTTAAAACAGAAGTTCAGTCCTCAGCAAGGTAAGAATTTGTCCCCATCCTTTAACAAACATGCCATGGATCAATATTAGCCTCATCATTATCATCTAATCTTGGAACAGCTCCTATAGAAAAGAAATCCAGAGTAATCCCCTAGCTAAATCATGTCCTATCTGGGAAAAAGGCAATATTTTATTTATGAACCCCTCTGATGTTGTCTTTCTTCTCTGGATACCTGAAATAAGGTAATAATACTGTAATAAACACCCTTTCCTTCTTTCTTCCCCTTATTGAGAATTTTTTTTTGGGTTTTTTTTGCTTGTTTGTTTGTTTGTTTGTTTTTGTTTTTTCTAGTATATCTAGAAGATGAAACTGGAACGTTTTGTTCTTTTAAACACCACATGTGAGATGAGAAAAAATGCAGTATAAAAGGCTTTACCATGCCACAATACTACAGTGTTAGAGGATTGTTCCTTTAGAATGGAACTCCTTTTTGGTTTTACGTAAAAAAGCCCAGCATGTTATGTTTTGTATGCACAGGACATGGCCTGCTCCTATTTCAGATCATAGAATCACAGAATCACAGAATCACTAGGTTGGAAGAGACCTCCAAGATCACCAAGTCCAAACCAGCCCTAACACCACAACTAAACCATGGCACCGAGTGCCACACCCAGTCTGTTTTTAAACACATCCAGGGGTGGTGACTCCCCCACCTCCAAGGGCAGACCATTCCACTGCTTTATCACTCTTTCTGTAAAAATTTTTTTTCTTAATATCCAACCCAAATTTCCCTTGGTGCAGCTTGTGTTCCTATAGTTCTGTCAGTTCTTGCCTGGAGAAAGAGACCAACCCCCACCTGACTACAAACACCCTTCAGGAAGCTGAAGAGAGTGATGAGGTCACCTCTGGCTCCTTTTCTCCAGGCTAAACAGCCTCAGCTCCCTCTTTGGAGGAGATGAGTGAATGTTCAAATGGAACATTGCCTCCTGTAAGTGCACTTGGCAAGCACAGCCACCTTTCTTCTCCCCTCACTCTCAGCCAGGGGGCACAGGGAATGGCCCATGAGGCCAAGCCAAGGTGACCAGTGCCTCACCAACAGAGATGTCCTGTGGGGCCCTGAGACAAGAAGAGGAGATAAGGAACTGTGAAGGGATGAATCAGACCTAAGGTTTATCCACACATCCCATCAGGGTGAAGAAGAGAGGGAGCTGGAGAAAAGTCATGGCATGTATCTGAGGGATGACTCCAGGAGATGAGGTCTGAAGCCCGCTCAGGAGACAGAGCCCAAGAACAGAATCCTGTGGAGGGACAGGGACTTGTGTCCAGAACTGAGGTGAAAAGGGACTCCCTCACCATGACAGTGAGTAGATAGGGCAGTGTCATTCAGGAGGACCAACCCCATGTGCTCCTCAGAAAATCAAGCTTTTTTCCACAGGTTGCTTCAGCTACAGCCAAGGGACATTGTGTGTTCTCCAGTCTTCCCAGTCTGACCCTTGGAAGTGACCATGTCTCCTTTCTCATTTCCAGAACTAATCCTCCCTCTGAGGTCAAGACTTCCCATGCTAGAGTGCTTAGCCCATAGACAGACTGCATCATACACTGACTGATTTCCTTTTTTACCTCAAACACCTGTTTTCTTTGTATTTCCTCTCCTTAAAAAGCAATACACAAGACTGAGTTGAGGTACCTGATATAAGTTAAATTCACCTTAAAATCTGTGTAGGGCACTGAAGGGCATTACAGGGATGTCAGTCACAGACTGTGCTGTACTACATATTAATGTGAGAGGTGGAAAGTATCCTGAGAGGAGGAAAAGAAAAATTAAGGCTACTTTGCCCTTTTTATTTTTTATTCCCTGAAGGAACTTAAAAAAACAAGTAAAGAACTGCAGAAAATATCTGTATAATTCTGTTATATGCACTGTATACAGAGCCTAACCATTAATGTAGCAGACTTCATGGACTCTAATAAAGAGGAAATTACCCTATATTTCAGCACAGTGTTCACAGAGTTCCTCCTCATATTTACAATCAGTGGGTAGCTATTGAACTCACAAAGCTTTTTTTCCCCCTCTGCCTAGCAGTCTGCTATAGTGAGGCATATTACTATGGGATGTGCAAGTGAATTTAAAATAAGCAGCATTTCTCTTAAATGCTTGTAATTTTCTGGTTTCTCATCCCCTAGCAAATGCCTCATTGTGTTCAGCTCGTATCTACACATTTTTCCATGCAGCTGTTTTTGTATTATTTTTATTCTTTTTGCTTTCCAAGGTTAGATTTTTGTTAGTTTGTTTGTTTTTAGTTCTTTTTACTTTTTTTTTTTCCAGAGTGGCTTTAACTATAGACATAGATTATCCAGATGTATACAAATGAGCTTCTCCATAAGTTCAAAGTCACTTGTAAATAAGGGAGATATGGCATTTTCTCCTTAGCTGCTACTGAAGCCTTACAAATCTCATAATCTCAAGACAGATCCCTGACCTAAACATGAAGTAAAAGTCCTATATTTTCAGGTCAATAGAAGTTATTTTCTCACTCTCACAAAATTAAAATTGTAAAGGAAACCTCCAACTTTCCTCTGGAACAGAAGGTAGCAATTATTATTGCTATTATATATAAGGTATTAAATGTGTATATTGTGAGCTACGTAACTCTATATATAAAATAAATACATATATGTAAATAGAAGCATATGTGTTTCTCTTCTTACTACTTCTGCTACAAAAGAAAGGCCACCTAGACATAGTTAGGTGAAAGGCTTAAGTACCAGCTGAGGAACAGCAAAGTGCAAAATAACACCATATAATAAGTCAGCTGGAAGTTGTGTGGAAGAAGAAAAGGGAAGGAAAAATGTAGGTTTTAAAGACACACAGAGAAAAGCAGAGCTTCTTATTAGTGAATTTTGACAGAAGATAAACCAAAGAAAAACTAAAATCAATACCCAGCCTTGAAGCAAAATTATTTTTACCTCTTTGTGGAGGAAAATTACCATTCTCTGCAATGGCATTCGAAAAGTGTCCCACAGACACACCATCACTAGATACATCATATAAACCAGAGATGTATGTGAAGACAAACCTTCAGTTATGGTTTGCTTTAAAGCATAGACCAGCTCAGTCAATCTGCAGTCAGAAATTTGCTTATTGGTTTATGTGTCCCATTTTCATCGTCTAGTAATATTCACTTTCACATTCAGAAACTCCTGCCTCCTTCCCGTTATCTCTCTCCACTCTCTCCCCTCCACTCCCCATAAGGTTATTTGGGACTATTCACAGACCTCTCACTTCTTCTGTGTTACAGTCTGTTTCCTAAAGGCCTACTCTTGCCTAGTGGATATGTACTTTAATTAAAAGCAATATATCTTTCTTTTTTTCTTTCCTTCTAATCTCTATCTATAGGTTTGTCCTTGAAGTTTCCATTCTTCAAGGCAAGGTGAATGGAGTTCACTTGTTTGCCTGAGATATAGCTAGTAAATTTAAGACACTAAGTAATATGGACACAAACATACGGAATTTTAATTATTATTATTGTTATTTTAGTGTAAGCCCTGAAATATGACACTCACTAGGAGAAACGAGGGGGTAAGAATTCTCTAAAAAATGTCCCCAAGGCTGCTTTAATTTTTGCCTTAAATAAGAACAGGTCAGTCTTCCTAAAATTGAAAACTGCCTAGATGAAGTCAATGGCAAAGTCGCTATTGGCTTCAAAGGAATCAAGGTTTCACCTTTTATCTTAAAATGTAAGCTCCTCTTCTACTGCAAACCAGTGTCACTCTTCTGACTGGAAACCAATAGAGTTCTGATTCACACTCTCTCCATGTGCCCCTGTATTCCCAGTGCCTGTGACACAAATCAGGGCACTTTCCCCCAACTTTTCACTGAGGCAGTTAAGTCCTTGTGTGTCGGAGCACTCTGGGTGGTAAGGAAGCACTTCAGAACACACCTGTTCATTCCTCACTCCAACACCAGGGACACACTCCTCAGGAGAGAAGAACTGGTATTTTCCAGATGGAGAAGCCTGTTCCTGGATCTTCTGCCTTTTTTCTTTCTGAAGGGAAGGACATTTCTGGGAAAGTTGAGGCAGTCAGAGTGGGAAGGTAAGGGACAGGAGATAGGACACCAGGATGAGTTCAAACTTCAGGAGGCAAATTATGAGATAGCTCAAGGAATAGCCTGGCAATATTTAATGTCTGGTTAGAATGATGAAAGGTATTATTCTCAGTAGGAGGAATAATGGTTACTTGTGGAATCTTCCAAGTAAGGTGCTTAAATGTCTGGACCCTGTTTAAGGAACTAACTTAGCAGCCTAATCTTCTGCAATAGGTAGTGGTGTGCTGCTTTTGGCTGGTGTAAAGTGAATTTTCTTCATAGTGGCTGGTGTGGGGCTGTGCTTTGGGTTTGTGCTGAACACAGGGTTGATAACACAGAGATGTTTTATTGCTGAGCAGGGCTTGCACAGAGTCAAGGTCTTTGCTGCTTCCTGCACTGCCAGGCTGGGGAGGGGATGGGGGTGATTGGGAGACTGGGGGGAGACACAGCCAGGACAGGTGACCCCAAGTGACCAAAGGGATGTGCCAGACCATGTGACATCAAGCTCAGTATATAAAACTGGGAGAAGAAAGAGGAAGGGGGAATATTTGGAATGACATTGTTTGTCTTCCCAAGTCACCATTCCACATGATGAGACCCTGCTCTCCTGGAAATGGCTGAACACCTGCCTGCCAATTGAAGCAGTGAATTAATTCCTAGTAATTATTTTGCTTTGCTGGTGTGCACAGATCCTGCTTTACCTGCTAAGCTGTATTTATCCCAACCCATGAGTTTTCTCACTTTTACCCTTCTGATTCTCCCCCAGCTGCTGCTGATGTGGGAATGAGTGAGAGGCTGTGTAGGGCTGGGGACTGGCTGGGGAACCTTGACAGCTGAGAACTTGGGATCTTTTCAAAGTAGCACATTTATTTAGGTGTTCCAATTTGGGTTGAAAAGACCACCTCCAGGCCATCAGAGAGGAACAAGTGACCGAGTTTCAAAAAGAAACAGAGGATGGGTTGGTGCCTGTAAATGATACTGAGCCACAGGATACAATGTCTTATTTAGAAGATTCATCTTTTCTGTACACAGAGCACCAGCAGGAAAGTTAACAGCCTGTCCTTCATTCTGCCAATTATTGGAGGTGCACTTTGAGCAGCAGAAGTATCGCTGTGCAGCTCCCTGGTTTTTCTCAGAGTTGGGCACTGCTGAGACAAGCCAAGTGTTTAAACGGATCCCTAATATAACTGCAAATATTGCCACTTCCCCCTGTGGAACTGGATTTACGTGTATTATTCCTTTCTTTTCTCCCTCAACTACTGTAGTGCCAAACTAAGAATGGGATCTGAACTCTGACTCTGAAAAGGAAATGATCCTACCAGATGGGCTGACAATTTAAATAGTCAGAATAGACAAATGAATACTGTCAGTCCTATTACACACGTGGGGAACTCATTAAATATTGTGCCCTAGATTATACAGTTATTTAGGGGTAGAAATATGGGTTGAACCTAGATCTCCTCTATCCAAGCTGAGTGCATTAGGCACTGTGTGTAATAAGGCCAGAAAGGGCAATTTTAAGCAGGAAAGAAAAGGAATCAAGGGAGAAAGCAGCAGAGTTGTTAATGTAGCTGTGGTTTTGCATATGTGTGAAAAAGGAGACCAAGGGTCATTCTGCAGAGACATAAAAGAAAAGAATAAAGATTGGAAAGTGACTCAGGAAATAACTCTGCAAAAAGATGGAGCAATTAGCCTTTTCTTATTTTCTTTCTTTGCATTATTCCTTTAAACCTTATTGATTTTTTTAACCATGTAGATACAAGGTTTTATTTTTTGTTTTATTATAGCATTCACCATCTCTTCAAATTCCAATAGATCTGGCTTTTTGCTTTAATCATCCAATTAATACATCTCTGGAAAAACTCAAGGGAGATGTTCCTAATGCTGAGAACAAAAAACCATACAGGCAGATCAGTGCTTATGACCCTGTTGGAGGCTTTTTGATTATGTCTAACTACTGTGATCAATACTTCAAGACTTTTAAAAACATGAATATTGGGTGAAATGTAAATGGTGATTTTATTATTTTTTTTTCTCTCAGTAGGTTTTATTTAAAAGCAATTTGCTCCATTCTTCCTGAGTCACACAAATGCAAATTTCCAATGCTTTCTTCTGCATCACAAATAATGAGAAGAACATTAAGCCATAAATAAAGCACAGATATACGTGCAGAGGTCATGAATGTGATGTTGTGGTTTATTCCTCTGCTATCAGGAGAGGAGCCTTGCACCCTATACGTGCTCTATAATTCTCCATTCTAGAGAAAGAGTCCTTGTATGCATTGCTGGTTGCCCAGATATCAGATGGGTAGAGGGAACTTGTAGGTGCCCTTTCCTTCAATACTACAGCTTTAGCAGCGATTATCCCTCCTATTCTATTCTATTCTATTCTATTCTATTCTATTCTATTCTATTCTATTCTATTCTATTCTATTCTATTCTATTCTATTCTTTTATTTATTTTATTTTATTTTATTTTATTTTATATCTCTACATGTCAGCTTTGACATGCTGAGCTGTCTTCCTCCAGTTTGTGATGGTAAAATGTGTAATTGTTCATGGAGGATATTTTCAGGTCCCTCCTTGAATTTTTTTTTTTTTAATTGAAACAGAGGCTGCCATGAAGTATAAATGTGATTCCTCTTGCTTGATAATTTGTTAAAATTGTAGGCCAGAAAAAGATGGTAAAAAACAATTTACTGCCTGTTAAGCCAGACTACAATTTTCCTTTGATAGAAACTGTGTTGTATACAGAGAGATTTAATTTTTCAATACACTGAAAACCTGAAGAGAATTTGAACACTTTTCTCTAACAAAGGACCATTTAGTCCCATGTCCTGTCTGCAGCTCTTACCAGAAGCAGATGTTTGTGTCTGAGTATAGGAATAGGTCAAGCGTATACAGAAAGGGCACACATATAAGAACAGGGGAAACACACACATCTCTGGAGACTCTCTCAGCTCCCAGAAGTTTGCAGATCAGCTCTGCTGAGACAGAAATGTCTCTTGGACTCTACCAGGTGAAGTGCCAGGCCCTGCACTTGAGTCACTAACAACCACAGACAATGCTAAAGCTGACTGATGGAAAAGAACCTCAGGATGCTGGTTGGCAGAGGATGAACGTGAGCTGGAGCATGCTCAGGTGGTCAAGAAGGCTGATGGCACCTGGCCTGGGACAGCAGTGGTGTGGCCAGCAGGACCAGGGCAGTGACTGTCATCCTGTACTGGGCACTGGTGAGACCACACTCAAATCCTGGAGTCAGTCCTGGGCCCCTCATGGTAAGAAAGACATTGAGGTTCTGGAGTGTGTCCACAGAAGGGCCACAGACCTGGTGAGGGCTTAGGAGGACTCCACTGAGGAGTTTTTGAGGGAGCTGGGGATGTTTACCTTGAAGAAAAGGATGATCAGGGAGGACCTTCTCAGTGTCTACAACTCCCTGCAAAGTGGTTGGAGCCAGGTGGAAGTCAGTCTCTTTTCCAAATAACAAATGGACAGGATGAGAAAAAATAGGCTCAAAATGTACCAAGAGGAGACTTAGATTCGATATTAGGAAAATTTCTTCACCAAAAGGTCAGACCTTGGAACAGGTTGTCCAGGAAAGTGATTAAGTCATCATCCCCAAATGCATCTACAGACATGCAGTTGTAGCACTTGGGGACATGTTTTAGTGGTGGACTCAGTAGTGCGAGGTTTATATTGGGACTCGATGTTTTCTAAATATCCTATTCTATTCTATTCTATTCTATTCTATTCTATTCTATTCTATTCTATTCTATTCTATTCTGTTCTGTTCTGTTCTGTTCTATTCTATTCTATTCTATTCTTTCATTCCATTCCATTCTTAGAGAATTTGGTTTCCTCAGCCTGGAAAAGAGAAGGCTTAGGAGTGATCTAACTGCAGCCTCCCAGTACCTAAAGAGAGTCTACAAGAAAAACAGAGAGGGACTTTTTGTAAAAGCATGTAGTGACAGGTCACAAGGGGACTGGCTTCAGCCTGAAAGGGAATCAGTTTAGATTAGATATTAAGGAAAGAGTTCTCTGCTGTGAGGATGCTGAGGCACTGGAGAAGGTTGCCCAGAGAAATTGTGGTTTTCCCCATCTCTGGAGATGAACAAGGCCAGGCTGGACGGCAAGCTGGTGAAAACTGTCCATGTTCAATCACCTGTGAGGTGATTCTATTCCTTAATTTTTTCTTAATATTTTAAGAACTTAATCTCCATGAGTCTGTTCAGATTGCCTGAGAACTGATAACCTTTGGTACACACTAGCTTTCTATTGCAAAACAAGACCAAAGTGATCTCCACACAGCTTCTTTTCGATTGTTACAAGGTTGAAGCTTGTCAGATTCATTGGATTCTCTCTCTGGGTAATTTCTGAAATGACAGTCTATTATTTTTGTTATTTTCTTTTATATAGCCATCTTTACTGACCTAAAATTTACAGAGCAACCATCATCTTTAGGGGATAAAGTTTTCTCCAAGCCCTTCTCTTGCAGATTTTCCAGTCATTTAGGTTGCAAGCTCCACAGCTCTTGATGAGGAGCTACCTGCAAACGCCTGGTATGGATTTGCATGCCAGCACACCCTGGCACAGCCACTGCACAGGCTATTCGTGAGCCACTTACGTGGGTGGCTGCAGCAGGAGACAGAGCCCATCAGACACTCGGCTGCTGCCTTTCCTAGAGGTGCAGATGCAGCCAACAGATTTCCTCTTGCCTCCCCTCCACCTCAGAGAAGCCAGTTTTACAGCAAGCCTGATGCCAGTTTGGTGCCTAAAGAATGATTTCCACCACCAGGAGTTGCCAGGCTGTAGGTGAGTGAATAGCAGCCCTGTGCCAATTTCCCCTCTATCATAAGAAATCACCACTTGTTTACTTGACAGAGCTACAAGTGTAAACAGCTGTACATTTCAGTGCATACAAGATGTTACAAGAGTAAAACAGCAGCCATGCATATTATGTGTTTCAGGGCTCTACAGGTTCACTCCTGCTTTCCATCAGAACACAGAGAGCGTAATGTGATTTGCGGGGAGAGAAGGACGCCTTTGCTCAGTTGAAATGTGGCGAGCACATGCAGGCAGGGAAGAAGGGAACTGCTGAGTTTTCCACTGGTCGTGCAGCTCCAGAGCCAGGGACTTAGCTGGCGGTCAGCAGCAATCTTACTGTCACAGTGTCACCTGTCAAATTGTCTCTGCAGGAATAATGGTGACTGGATGCCCTGATGATTAGTGCATGGTTAAAGCCTAAAGAATGCAGGCATACAGAGTCTGAGCTCACAGCCAGGATTACTCCCTCCATGTAACGGCACTTAGTCCAGGGAAATCAGTCCTGATTGGCACCACAGGCTAAAGAATCTGTCTGAAGGGGTGGGAATTAAATGTGGCAGTTATAGAGTGCTGAAAATTTGCCTGTTTTCCAGGTAAAATGCTGGTCTTTGTGAATAATATCAATCTGAGTTGACCTAATACTGGATCCTCTTGATTAATTAAGGATCTAGTACGTCTAACCAAAGCACAGAAAAAAACCCTACCTACTGACTTGGTAAGATTTTGCTTTTTAGAGGTTAGGCTAATGGCAAAGAGAACTGGTAACAGATAAAGAGGGATCCAGGTAAGGAGAAAGGGTCATTTGGAATGTCTGATTATATGTATACGTGCTGATGAGAAGCAACAGCAGAGAAGCCTCTGAAAAAAAAAGTATCTTTTGATCCACAATACTTTTTGTCCAAAATATAAGCAAAACCAGGAAATCCTGCAACAAAACTCAGAGAAATTGACACATTTCTAAGCAAATGGACATTTAATTAGAACAATAAAAAGAAAAAAAAAAAAAAAAAAAAAAGAAAAGAAAAAGACATGTCCATCAAGACCAGGACCTTGCCTCTGGGGCTGCTCAGTAATAGATGCTTTGAAATCAATGCCTGGAGCCAGTGATATTTTTCTCATTGTGCCCACATCTCTTTTGACGCTCAGCAAATTGCTTCTTCACCTGGTGATTACACCCAGACCTGTCCTTCAAAAATTCACCTTTATGAAACTCATATTTTTTCACCCTGCTTTTAAAAAGAATGTTGAATCACAAGAATGGTGGGAATCAGTTTGTTTCCACTGATTTCTTGGAAGTATCACTAATTTACAACCAACCATCCCTCAGTTCTTATGAAGTCCAAATTGCAAATCAATGCAGGAAAAAAACACAGTCAGAGAAACCTATAATGAGACTCTAAAAGTCCTCTCTGTGAAGTCTCATCTTTGCAAATGTTAATCATGACACTTGAAACATGGACAGAAGAGAAAACAACTGTCCTCACCTCCTTGTTCTCACTCACTGTACCTTTATGCCATATAGAAAAGTTCAGAACACTTCACTGTCTTTTCATCTATCATTTTCCAAAACTATTTCCTCTACTTCCTGCTTCTTTTTACAATTTTCACCTTTGTAATGACATTCTGGGTGATCCACCACTGCACTTCTAAACTTCACCTTGCTTCTTTCTGACCAAGTCCTGTTAATCATACCCAATCTAATAATAGCAGTGTTAATAACACCTTCTGATACAATATCCTCCTCCAAAGGCTTTCTATGTTCTTTGGATGGCTAATGTCTTGTTAAAACTTTTTTTACTTATTAATTTTGTCTGTGACAGAGCTTGATTAGCTTCTAAATTACCCTGTTCCTATTTTTAGTGCACTATGCCCCTACCCTTCACACACAGTTTAATCCCAAAGTATTAATTCGTCTCTATATAATGCTGACTTGTCTTTCTCCAGGTATCCTAAATCTTCCTGTTTTCATTTGAGGTCCATCTACCTTTGTTTTAACTCTTATTACCTTTCTCATTACTTTTACTGCTCTCTGTTCTCCATTGACGGGCACAATTGCTTTGCAACAGCCACGGGTAGTGCTGGGGAGGTGAAGGGTCAGGTTCACTCTTTGAAAGAACTCACCTCACGTCCTGCTTAAATTAGCAATTGCAATGATGCACTGAGTCGGGAGATGGCGGGAGGGGGGAGCTTTATGTCTCTAATCACTCCGGGGCAAGTTGTGAACTCAGCTATCTACAGAAGTAAGAGTTGGGAGAAACATCTCCTTGCTGCCACTCTGGACACTGACACTTGTCAGACCCTGCCTCAGCAGCAGGAGTGGGGAAGGCAGTGACAGCCAAATGACCCCACCATGCTGAACAGGATGCTTGTCCTGAGGTAATCACAACACAACTGTGCAGAGGAGGTGGTCAGGACACTCCAGTGCCAGAGCATCAAACTGCTGTAGCTTTTTCCCAATGGTGTGGCCTTTCATCTGTTCAGATCTGTAGCAGTTTGAATTCTTTCTTCCTGTGCATTTCTTGCAATACTATTTGTAAGGTTTTAGTTGTCAAAAAATAATGTTGTGACTCTTCAAATGGAATCAACTAATCAGGAGTGAAGAAATAAAGGAAAAAAAACAAGAAGACGGAAGAAAATACAGGCTAGGAAACCTAGGACAATCTTAATCTCCCTTCTTCCCCTTAAATCCCACAACTGTCCATGGGACCCCAAGAAGCTGATAGATTGGCCTGACAGCAGTACTTGAGCCAGCATTGGTAATGATCAAATTTATGATCAGATCTGTTCAATTTCTGGCACAATGTCAGTGGAAGTCTGACCACATGGCCTGTGCTGGCAATTTCCTTCCCCCAGAACTCTGAAAATAAAGATATATAGGATACCCAAGTCAGATTTTCCTCTGGAGTTCATTTCTTACAGGAATTAATCAGACATCAAGCTGAGCTACTTTTGAAATTTAGTGTAGCGTGAATCTTGTAATTTTTAAGTCTTACTAGTACAGCTGCAGGATGCTCTGTAGTTTCTGCAGATCCTGCCAAACCACCACAAACTCATAACCAAATGCTTCCTCCAGTCTAACACCCTTGAGAAAGAGATGATTAGTCATCTTAAAAAGTTGCTCCTTTTTGGACTGGTGCTGAATGAATAACATTTTCTTGCTTTGAATGTGTTCCTTACTGGGGAAAAAAATAAAATAGAGAGATACCAGAACTTTAATATGTGATATGTACCATTTCAATGTAAAATGTTGATGTGGGAGTCTAATAGAACATATCATGGGAAGTCCTGTGCTGTTTTTGTCTGGGGTAGAGTAAATAATCTTTTTTTATAGTGCTTTGGGGTTGTGTTTTGGACTTAATCTGGAAACAGGGATGATAATAGAGATGTTGTCATTATGCTGAGCAAGGTGTGCAGAGAGTCAGAGCCTTTTCTGCACCTCATGTCACCTCACCAGCCAGGGGGTGCACAAGGAGTCAGGAGAGGGCACAGCTGGGACAGCTGGCACAGCTGACCACAGAGATATTGCAGACCACATGGTGTCATGCCGAGCACATAAAGGTGGGGGAAGAAGAAGAAAGGGAGATCGTTCGGGTCCCAAGTCACCACTGCATGTGATGGAGCCCCACTCTCCTGGGGATGGAATGGCTGAGCACCTTCCTTCCACCAGGAATTGGTGGAGGAACTCCTTGTTTTGCTTTGCCTATGTAAGTGACTTTTGCTTTACATGTTAAACTGTCTTTATCTCCACCCTCCACTTTTCTCAGTTTTACCCTTCTGATTCTCTCTCCCAACTCAGTGGGGCAGGGTGCACACACAGTGGGACTGTGTGGGGCTCAGATCGTGTCTCAGTTAAACCAAACAGATGCAAAGCAGGAAATGATGGAGATCTGGTTGTACCTCACCACCTGCAATGAGAACCAAGGCAGGTAAGAGACCAGGATGGATAAAGGAAATGACAGAGCACAGAAGGCCAAAGGTTTTAGGCTGAGAGATCTTGGGCTATCATGTTGCACCTGAGCAGCCTACCTGCACAGTTCCCATCCTGTTACTTTGGCAGGGCTGTCCTGAGCCCACCCACATTGCTGAAGCAATGGTAACATATGCCCAAATCTGCAGCATTTGATGTGTTGTGGCAGGAGGCATCTGGCTGGTCATAAGCATATCCTTCATACTTTTTTCTTCTCTACATGACAGCTGCTCTTCACATCCAGCAGACTTCATTTCACCTGCAAAGAGGACATCTGATGCAGAGCAGCTGCCAAAAGTTTCTAAAGAACTGCACTCTTAAGAAGGCCTGATGTTTTCCCTACAACATATCTATCCAGAAAACGCTCTGGCCTTGCCATGCATTCTCCATTCTTTCAACACTTGGTTAAGAACAGGGACTATTGTTTTCTCCCATCACCTTCACCAGGGTAGGAGAGCAGCTGTTTGTCTCCATTCAGCTGTGTTACACCAGATCAGAAGTATGAAGCACCTCAGCACCAATCATGTAACCCCCAGTAAAACAAATGTGATTGACTTCAAGTGCTGAGGCAAAAAAATCAAGATAACCTTGCCTATCAACCTCTCTCTTCCATATCATCCTCTGCCATGGGCTGCCTGTTTATCTGACCTTCACTCATGTGGAATAAAACAGCTTCAAAAAATTTGGGGCGGAATATGCTAAAGTGATTTCATCTTCTGCCTCTACACTGCCTCTGATGCATTGGTCATTTGCATTAATGCTACTGTAATTGCTTTATTGAATATGCTGGCAGAATATACTCGTTCCAGGTATATTGAAGACATGGGGTTGATGGCTTGACCTTGCAGCTCCTTGCTGGAATGTAACTCCAGCGTGCAGAAGGAAGGCAATGAGTTCATCTCCTAAGAGGTGACTAATCAGTATCCAAAATGAGTCTCCTGTAGACATTTTGCTTAACAACAAATTTAACGGAAAGGCTCCTTGTAACACAAAGGGAGATGAGCCACACATTCTACAGCTTTGATAATCAAATCATTATTTTTGTAGCCTTAAGGGATATCTGCTTACAGCAGAATTCAACATATAGTTTAATTTACTTATCTGATCTTTCTCTGCACATGAATAGCTTCTATTTCTTGCCCTATTTCAAATTTCCTTACATAATTCAAACGGCATCACAAAGTATGTATGTGTGTTTTTGTACTGATGATATTGACAAATGACTAAAAGAATGTTTTATTTCTCTGTTCTTCTTGTCCCTTTCCCGTTCCTTCTATTCAAGCTGTAGCTCAAAAGGATTTATTTTTGATGATCTTAATTCTGTGCTAGTGTGATTATTATTAGTGTTTTAAATTCTAACCTCTGATCCCCTTCATCTCTTTTATTGTTGTGCTTTTTCTAATCCCTAAGTCTTATAAAGTGCTTCTCATCTGTACATCTTAAAATGCTTTACAAAGGAGACTGGAAACACTACTCTTACTTGACATGCACAGAGAAGTGAAAGGTCATATGTAGAAATAGTACAGGAAAAACCAGTGTTGAAAAAAAATTCCAGTTTTTTTCCAAGAACTTTCCCTCTCTAATGTGTTGTTTTGTGTCCCTTACAGGATTTGGAAACAAATATCAAAAACATTAGAATTGTAATAAAAGTCTTCCTTTCTTTTTCTCATTTATTGTCTACAAATCCTATTTTTCCTCTCTTTCCTCTTTTCAGTGTTTTTTTAATGTAACTACCTGCTTTAAGATTATTTTTAAGAAAGTAAAAATGCAGAAGAAAAACTCTAATGTGCAATTAGCACCCCTCATTACTAGTGATTTTGCAAGTGCAGGTGGGCTAAAAATGCATGGACAGTCCTGCTAGGCAATGTGTGCTGCTCCAGAGAATCAGATTTTCTGCTGTTCCCAGGTTAGGAATGTAAAGAAATTGCACAAAATGAATCCCAAACATAAATGTGGCTAAGTGTGATAGCATGGGTGACAACAACATGATAATGTAGAGCTCATAATGAGACACATATATATGGTCTTATCACCCCAAACAGCTCTACCCTGCTGATTCGGGTAAAAAAACCCCACATCAACAAGGAAAAAAAAAAACTTTTTGACCATCTCAGCGCTCTCTTGCTCATTACACCAGCCTGTCAGAAATGACAACTTGGCCAAGCCCAGTTATACCATGCTGACAAGGTGCTGTATATGCTTTTCTGCAATAATGTCAGCTTTAAGGTGCAGTGTACTTAGGGAAGCTCATTTCTATGATTGGTCCAAAAAGAGACATTTGCTCTATTGGTGGGGTGAGGCAATACCTTAGTTTCCTTTAAATTAGGAGTAATTTTCACAAAGATTGTTTTTGGAAAGCTAGCTTAAAATAGTGGAACTTTCATTTTTCGTTTTTGTTAAGAGTCTGATTACTGGACAATTGTCTGATGATTTTCTTTTAGTGTCTAAAACAGCAATGATATTATCTCTAATATCTGACATCTTTCAGAAATATCCTGAATGCAACCAAATAAAATTGCATTCAGAGACATATGCTGGCAATCCACTATAAATAAGGAGATATAATATAAACACGACAATCTAAAGGGCAATGATGCAATAAATGTAAATTACAATACCAGGAGGACGAAAGAAAAGGAATCCTCAGCTCCATTTGCAGAAGTTTCCGCAACAATGGAATTTTAGGGGAATGGAATTGTGTTAAGGACAGAGCACCGTGAAGCTGGAAAAGGGAATATGTCATGTTCCAAACAGGTGTAATGGGAGGTAGAAATGACAACCAACAGTTTATAAGCCCTAGCACTGGCTGTGCATAAAGGCAAGGCACACCAATCCACAGCAGTATGAGTGCTGGGAAGTAAGCCACTGTGATCCTGGACTTAATGGAGTACAGGGGTTTTAAGCCTTGCTGCAATGAGAATTCTTTTTGGCTGATCCAAAAGCACCTGAAGGGTTCAATTTCTCAAGCACCTAGATTATATGTCCAGAAAAAATTATGTGTATTTAATAATATCTAATTACCTAATCCTCCACTTTGTTTTATGCTGTATTAATGAATTTCCACTTGGATTGGGAATTATGTCAAACACCAGTCCCTGTACTAAAGTGTCCACACAACTAGTCAGCAACAGACTCAGGTACATATTACCCTTGTGCAAACCTAACTTCTACACGGTATAGAATACTCAGAATTAGTTTTTCTAATAGACAAATAATGTATTAGAATGATGCACTGCCTGATGCCATATCTCCCTCTGCTGGTAAGGTCACTGACTGCTGAACATGTTAATCCTTCAGCAAAAGATTTTCCAGGTTCCAATTTTCAGACTAAAAGGTCATAGGTTTGATTCATGGCATGGTGGTATTATGTAGACTAACATCCACTTCCTTCATCTTCAGCACAGAAATTGTCATTGGAACAGTGACCTCTCAGCAAAAGGCAGCAATGTGACTTGCACCCAGGAGGTGAAACAAATGGAGGTCTAAGAGGAAAGAAAGAAGGGAAAAAAAAAAAAAAAAAAAAAAAAGGATGGAAATGCCAAAGGATGATGCTGTTCAATGAGTGTGGCAATTCTCAGAGACTTGTGCATTACTGTAGACTTGGAGCTTCATCCTTCAATGGTTAAATCTTTGATCATTACTGTTTGCAAACACTGCAAAATGTTTTAATAAATGCACAGTAAGAACGTGCTAATGAGGTATTTACAACCTTTTAGAATTAAATATCTAAGTAGGAAATTTGTCAACTAACAGTTTTGTTTGAGTTACTGGAATTTATTTCAGCCTGATTGAAATGTAGAGAAGAACACATGACTTTCCGTCTATCACTTTTTACTTTTATTTTCCACTAGAACAAATATGTAATTAAATAAATAAACAGAAAAAAAAATATATTCATCCAGCTGTCAGTGCACCAAGTTGTCACTGGAAATAGATATGTCTGCTCCTTTGTTGTAAATGCCACTTCATGAGGACATGATGGGTTACTCAATCTTCAAACAGCACTGGGAGAAAAAGCTGAAAGTCTCTTTTCCCATAAATTTGTGTTTCTTGCATCCATTCAGTAATGCCAAGGTATGTTTAAAATGGCTGTAAGAAGCAATTAGTACTCCCCACAGATGTTCTTGGTAGATGGACTAGATTTTTGAAATATCATCTCTCTTTGTATTTCTCATGTTGGGGGTGGAGATGCTAAGATAACAGAGGTCTTACTTTGCTTGTAACATCTTGGGAGATGCATTGAGAAATAAGTTTTATCCTGACAATTTAGCTTTCATTCAGAAATGCTTCAGCCATCCACATATAAAGGGGAAAAATAACAAAGTGACCCCAAACTAGCCTAGTATCTTTTTCTTATATTGCAACAGCATGTTATGGAAAAACAACAGCAACAACAATATCAAAACTCACAAAAACTTAACACCTCACCAAGAGATAAATTTGTAAAGTTGACAGATATTATCAGTGTTACATAACCATTTTAATAACAAGACATATTTTAAGGCTTAAAACCTCAATTGCAGAATTGCCATGGCTTTTATTTGAAGTCTTGGGTAGCAGTAGAAAGAAGGACAAGACCTTAGACATATAAAGACCAATCAACTGTTACATGAATGTTACTTTATTTCTGGCTTGGCATCAGATCCTGCAATCTGTTTGGCAAATTGCTGCTTGGTCTATAATACATGAACTCACCTTAGAAAGCATAATGAAGGAACTCCCAAATGCTGAAATGTGGTCTGTGGGAGAAGAAGCCCCTTCTGCAAGGAGCAGATGTCTGAAAATTATCCTTCAGCTTCAGGCAAGTTCTGTCATGTCAGAGAGAGCACTTACTCACACAAATAGTCTCAACCCCTGTGGTGGGACTGTTTCTGTGGATAAAAATCAATGGGTTTTGCAATGTAGGTACCACTCCTGAAAAGAGGAATCTGACTCGGGCAGCAGCTCAGAGCCCTGCTGACACTGTTGCAGGGATGCTCACACACAGCACAGACTTGGGCATGCAGGCAGGTGAACCACAGGATAAGTGGCACAAGCTGTCCCAGGAACAGAAAATGTCTGTCATCTCTCTTTTGCTGTCAAAATGGCTTCTCCTTCAACCAGCACATTAGTCCAGCCTTGTTTCCCCACCTAACCTTTTCCGAAATAGCTCCTTCACAATTTTGTCCCTCGCATTAGGGAAAACAAACAAACAAACAAATACAAAAACCCAACGTCTTTAAAAACACCTGAAAACACGTCTTGCTTTCCTTTCCTCAAAGTTAAACCACTTCCTTCCTCTGCTGCTAACCCTGCAAAACACCCAGCAATGCTCAGGAGGCAGGACACGGATGGTTGCTGCCTATTTGGGGACGGCAACATCCTCCACCGGGATCTAGGGACAATCACGTCCTCTCTCCTTGGCTCCTCGGGAAAGAGGCGATAGCAGCTCGCCTGTGCTCGCACAGAATGTCACGCTGCAGAGGGCTGGCGAGCAATTAGGAGCTGAGGAGCAGCGACAGCGCTCGGAGGGGTCGCAGCGGCCCGGGGAAGCTCCGGCGAGCGGGAAGCGCTCCCAGCCGCTCCCCCCGAAGCGGCAGCTGCTCGGAGGAGCGAGGGAGCCAAAACACGGCCATGCACGGCAACAGGGGAGCCCCAGCACTGGGGAAGGTCTCGCAGCAGCGGTGCCCTGTGATAAATGTTGCTGGTGCGGGGAAATGGGAACAAAGTGCCGTCTGCCTATCCCACACTGGGTGCAAAGAGGGACGTAAATGGGTCTGTTTGGGAGCCACCTTACCCGCAGTGGAGCAAACGCGGTCCAGGGAGGCGCCTCTCCCCTCTTAACACACTTTAATGAACTCTAAGTGGCAAGGCGTTGTTGCGAGAGCTCCGAAATTTGTTCTCCGACCCCTCCAACCCGGTTTGTCTGAATTCAGTCCTGGCTCTGGTACCAGGCTGTGTAAATCCAAATGCTCTGTTGGTTGGGATGGAAATCCTGCATATTTAGCAGGTGGAAAGACCCTGGGCATGACACTGGCTTGCAGACATCCAGGACTCGCTTTATTAAGATGTGTTTAATAAGAAAACTGGACATTTCCCCCCCTTCAAAATAAAATTGAAAAAAAAAAAAAATCACGTAATGTTCGTGACTAATTAAATTCTCACTCTAGTCATGATTAATGTAACAAATAATTACAGCTTAGATCTAATATAGATACAACTAATTGTTCTGCCCACAGTGCATCGTGACTAACAATTAAACAGAGCTTCCAAAGCAACCGAGAGCAGATCTTAGGCTAACCTTTTGCCTTGTTGTGCTTTTGCTGCAGAAGGAATATACATGCCTACAGCTTTTGTATTCCCATTCACATCACTGGCAGTGACAGATTCTTCTCTTATTAGATGTTAGACAAGCTTATTCCTTTTAACTTCATGTGTTCCCACTTTGTGAGACTGTAGGGCAAATAAAAAGATAGGGAGATACAGAAAAGAAAAAGCCTGCATCACCTCTGGATCCCCTGAGATATTCCAGCCCAGAAAGCTCTCTTTCTCTCTTTCTCACTACAGCTGGTTTGAAGGTTTTGAGTTGACTTCAACCTGTCAGCTAAAGACAAGTCCTTTTTCTATTATTTTTTTCCCCCCAGTATGTTTCTCTTAGCTGTTCTAATTAAGAAAGCTGTGTTACAAAAATGTACCTTCCATCCCTTTCAAAGGTAACTGTTGTAGAAGCCTGGATTTTGTCATTCAGAATAGGAACATTTGGATTTATTCAGTACCACATAGATATAATTTTGATCTTCTTGTGTGGAGCTTGAGTCTACACCAAACAGCTCAGATGGATAAGCTAAAAATTAGTTGCAAAGTTTATATATATATAAACTAAAGTGGCTTTGAAGTCTAACCACTTAAATCAAATGGTTCATCAGATGATAGCCTTAATAAGGCCAAGACTTCACTTCTGGTTTTGTGTTTTAGGAAAATAACAGAAACCAGCTGCTCATCTGGATAAAGCTTCCTGATCATCCTTGGACATCCCCTTTGAATATGGGGGAGTCATTTAAAAATGTGAGTAGTGATTTGGTTTTTGTTTGTATTGTATTTCTCTGTTTGTTATGTGTTCTGATTTGCGTTAGCATTTGAAAGCTATGAATAGTTGAGATGAAAGCTGTTAGGATTTTGTGCGTTACCTATCTACAGACCCTTAATCCTAATGATAACAATATGTTAATAGTAATAATGAAAGAAGTGAAATTAACTACAGTAAAATATAGGAACAGAGGATACTGAACCATGAGTTGTCATTTCAGTCAAATAGTGATTTGTATTTCATGGGAAGGAAAACTTAGAGGTAAAACATTAAATCAGTCCAGTGACCTTTCTGCTTCTCAGATATAGAGATCATCTGTGAGAATCTGATGTCCTATTGAATATTCAAGGATTTTAAGGCAAGAAATGCTGATAATCCAAACCAACCAAAAATTAAAGCAGTGTGAAAAGTCTAACAGGAATTTACTATTTGGACCATATTGTGACAAAATCATCTCAGGAAAGGCTGATTGAAGAACTATGTCAAATCTGTGCCCTGAGAAAGCAAACTGATACACAACCTAACTTAATGAAATGAAGAAATGAACTCATTGAAAACTTGCTGATATAAACTATTATAGGGCTTGCTGCTTTTTTTCTTTTTCTTTTTTTTTTCTTTGGCTGCAGGAAAAGAGGCAATTACTTTTCTCAAAAATATTAATTACTGGAAATGATTTGTTCATTCCTGGTAAAAAGAGAGAAATGAGTTCTTTAGAGTGTGCATCTCTCACTGACTTTCAAGGGGCCATCTGGGTCAAATTTGTCCTTAAGTAACAAAATGACTTCCAACTTTAAGCTTTTCCTCCCACCTCTCATGGTTCATTTGAAGGTGTGCACTGATGCATTGCAGTTTTGTAGCAAACTCTAAGGGACTCTCCATGGCACCAGAGTAATATCCTCAGTGGAAACTTACTGAAAGTATTGCTTCTTGAAGGATGGCCATGAGGCTTTGGAACTCGGTTTTATGAAGGTGATGACCATTCACTGAGAATTAGGCTGTGCTCATCAAACAATCCCACTTTTTCTTCAAATTCGAGAGTGCTGCCATTTCTTCTCTTCTAAATCTAAGTGTTCACAGTAAAAAGAATGTTATAAATGTGCTTCCCTCCCCTCCTGCACTGCTCAAGCCACCTTATTTAATTTCTGATTCCAGATTTTTTTTTTAATTTATTTTCTAAATCTATATGCCAAACAACATGTTCCATTATGCAAGAAGCTTGAAATAAATTTGTGGAAATGTTGGTGTTTCCAAGGGAATCTGTAGTACAGTGGAATTGATCAAGTCAGTGAAAAGAAAGCGACAGCTTTGCAATTTAGTTATAGAATGACAATGTCTGCAGTGTGGGTGATTTTGACTCTCTGAAGCAATTCTCCTGTGCCACTTCACAGAGCTGCTCTGCCCTGCTCCTTTCCCTGGCAGATAGGGAAGAGCTTGGGTTAGATCCCAGCAAGTATAAATCAGCCTTCCTCCAAAACTCATTGGAACAAAGCCAGTTTCTAAAAGATAAGTACCTGATCCCACTGACTATTATTTGACAATGAACCCCATCCTCTGTGGAAAATTTCAGCTTAGTCAGTATGTGATAACCTGAATTACAGTAAGCAGGCTGTCAGACCTACTACCCTTTGTCTAATATCCACAAAGATTTATATCTCAAATGAGATACTACAACTTAGTGCACAAATGAAAATCGCTGCTGAAGCAATGCCTCAGGGTATGTAAGCTCTGCAACTATTTTACTTTGTCTTTAAAGCCAAAAAAACCCAGTGTGGATTGAGTTTTTAGAGTGCCCAGAATATCACCAAATGTCCCTTGATGTAGGAAGCATCATCCATTCTTTACAGTTCATTTCCTATGAACTGAAAATGTGTCCCATTAAGTGTGCTCCTTCTCCTTCATGCAGCTGGGATCAACACTGAACGTTCCCTGTATACAGCCAGCAAGAAACAGTCTAGTAGTAGTGCTTGATCATTTCTGTTGGCTTTTAAAATGGAAATGGGGGACATCTGTACTATTGTATCAGGTTCAAACAAAGCTGTGTAGGAAGCACAAAAAAAGAACCACACAGGTTATGTCATACTCAGTTTTCTCTTGTTTAAAGACTCACTGTCACACAGCTCTGAAAAGCAAATATGATTCTCATTAGAAACATACACAATACAGAAGGGGAAGAAAGAGCCCACATATCCTAAGTGTAGCTTATTCATCCAAGGAGCTGCTATTTGGCAAAGGGGTCAGAATGCCATGAAAGTCAGAGCCTGCAGACTTATGAGAAGGAAAAAAAATAAAAATAAAGTCTGTTTCTGCAAACCTGGTTAGACAAGTTAGAAGAGCCTCTAGGGAGTTCCAGCTTGCCTGTCCAGCACCTACAGAACAAATAACTGACATTTCCCCCTGACCTTGCCAGTATTACAGGTTATTTTAACAAGGCTAAATCTGGGAAAAAGGAAAAAGTCTCTAATGTATTAAGCGCAAACATGCTAACTTCAACATCAGGAATGCAGGTTCTGTTTACAATGTGCCTCAGAGACTCAAGGAACATCAAAATGAACATGAATATGTAGATTATTCTGGCTTTGAGAAAGCTTTGGCCAATTTAAAAAAAAAAAAATCCCATTTGCCATTAATATTTACATTATTCTATACGTTCTCTAGAGGTAAAACAGAATCAAGTAAGAAAAAAACAAGGAAAAAAATGAATGTTAAGCTTTGACAGGAGAAAAGACACTTGTGAGGATATCAAAGTGCTTACATAGCAATACAACTTTTGAAAAGTAATGAAAACAATAACAGCAATGAAATGTGAATAGTGTGAAGCTCACATCCAACATTTGAAGTCAGATGTAAAAGGACAAAGACTGTTGGTAGTATGAAGATGCATGAAAGAACCCATGCATGACAATAAGTACAAAGATGACAAGAGCAAATTATGAAGAACAATGCTGAGCTTCTTGAACAGGGAACAAAAATTAAGTTTTATGATTTCTATTGTTAAACTGAAGGGTGGAAGAAAGGAAATAATATTTAAGCATGGAAAAATAAAACAGCTGAAAGCAAAATTAGCTCAACTAGCATTGACTGATAAAAGAGATGGAAGAATTCTTTGTATCCTTTATTTGTTGCTGTGATTTTCATAGTCACTCTATAAATAATTAAACTTTATTAAAAGAGGTAGGTGGATAATTTCTTTGTACTCTTTGAAAACTATCATTTCATGTGTTTAGCTGCAGACAAATTTTCTTAAGAAAAAGCATTTCAGGGATCAAAAATTAGAAACTGCTACAGTTCAGGTAGCCCTTTCAAATGTAATCATTACTTTGCCTCCTGATTTGTTATTAACCTTGGGTGTTATGACACAGCCTTGGATTAAATAATCATGCACATAATTTTTGCCATGCTTCCTCCCCTCAGCAACCCCCTTCTTTTTATTGATGGGATAAACAATAGATTGCTTTCCAGGACATTTTCACAGTTTCATTTATTTTTGGAGCTCATGGTGGTTACATGTGCATGGTGGTTACGTGTGCACACCAAGAAACACACTGGAACAGGAGAGCTTCAGTCCAGCTAAGTAATTGATTCTGTGGCATCATCAATATAGACAACTTAATGCTTTTGCTTCTGACTAGATCCTGAAGGAATAGGTCAGAATCTTTCTCGTTAAATTTGCAATAATTCATGAATTTCAGATGTTATTTTGAATCTCCTAAGCTGCCCTGTGACTGGCAGATAGATATGGGCATCCCACAGACAAACACAGAGTTCTGTGTGTCACAGAGAGAAATACAAGGCTCTCAGCACTTCAGCATTCTTTTCTTTCCTGTCCAACTCATACTTTGCTTGCAATCTGCAGGTAGAAAACAGGGATGGGAAGGCTGCATCTTATTAAGTCCTTCCTTCTGAGTAGCACCTGGGAATGATATCTCAAGCTGACACTGGTGGCCTGCTCATACTTTGTACTTTTTCCCTCTCTTCACAGCACAAGGTGAGATCAGTTTCCCCCCTGAAAATGCTGATTTTCTGCACTCCTTTCAGGTGCTGTATATTGTGTTTGCATGGCCAGGTTTTGGTAGCAGGGAAGCTACAGGGGTAGCTCCTGGGACAAGCTGCTCGAAGGTCTCCCTATATCTTACAGTCCCAGTGCCAGCTGGATCCAGGATGGACCCTGCTCTGGCCGAGGCTGAGCCTTTCAGAGACAGTGGTGACAATTCTGGTGTAAGATATTTAGGATATTTGGAATGGAGGGGAAAAAAAGTTCAAGTGCAGCCAAAGAAGACTGCAGGGTAAGAATGTGTGCGAGGAGCATCCCTGCAGACAGGCAGGGCAGGGCAGAAGGAGGGGCAGGAGCTGCTCCAGGCTCTGGAGCTCAGATTCCCCTGCAGCCCCTGGAGCAGCCCATGGTGAGGCAGCTGTGCCCCTGCAGCACAGGGAGGGCACGGGGGAGCAGAGATCCAACTCAGCCCCTGCAGGAGCCCAGGCTGGAGCAGGGGGATGCCCAAAGGAGGCTGGGACCCCATGGGAAGCCTGTGCTGGAGCAGGCTCCTGGCAGGACCTGGAGAGGGAGGAGCCCAGGCTGGAGCAGGTTTGCTGGCAGAGCTTGTGACCCTGTGGAGGACTCACGATGGAGAAGTTTGGGAAGAATTTTGACTGGGCTCTGCTGACGGGGAGATGATAGAGAATTGGGAATGAAGTTAAGCCCAGGGAGAAAAGGAAGGGTGGAGGGAAGGTGTTTTGAGGACTGGGGCTTTTTCCTTCCTCCTCCCAAGCCCTATTCTGATTTGCTGGGTAAGAAATTAAACAAGTTTTCCCCAACTCTGCTTTTTCCATGTTGGCAACTGATGAGTGACTTCTCCCTGCCCTTATCTCATCCCACAAGCCTTTCATTATATTTTCTGTCCCCTGTTTGGCACCTGTCATCTAGCCAGGCTGAAACCACCACAGGTGCCTAAATCCTGATTCTTCAATCAGTTGATCTATACTCACTCTCTGACTTCAAGTATAAGACATAGAAACCCAAGTGGATAAACCGAAGAACGATGAATTGAACAAAGACAGGAATAATATAAAAGAAAGAATAAATATGTTTGTATATTTGTTTTTTCAAGAACATTCTCTGCTCTTTGCCAAACTTTAGGAAGAAAACTGGAAATTTTGGTAAAGCTATGTACCTTGGAAAACAGGTTATTAAAAGATGAAACAGTTGTTCCTCAAAAGTAAAAATAATAAATAATAATAAAAAAAAATTTTAAAAAGTATGTTTCTTCTAACCTTGTCTGCAGACATTTCTCAGAGTATTAAAAAATATTCAGACATTGTTGGGATGAGCTGAACAAGATTCTCTAGGGCTAGAAAATATCTCAAATCTGAAAGCTGTGACATAAGTGCCCTTTGACACTAGGTAATGGCAGGTTAACATTCTCATCTGTTACTCTGCTGTGAAAGTAAATTAACCATTTACTGAAGAGAAGGAAAAAGTTTTGATTCTAAGTTTTCCTTATTCTTGCATGAGGAATATTAATAAAGTAACTCTGCAGGGATGCATTTAAATTGTCAACTATTTTCAGGTCCTGAGTTTGCTCCTTGTTCCTTAATTATTCTCATTAGTTTGTTAACAGGCTCTTTCTCCAGGACTAAGCCAATAGTTTTCCTTTGGGGTGAATCCTGATACAGTTCTGGGCAGGCAGGAGGTGTGAGGCCATGCCATGCATCCTGTTCCCCATTTTCACAGGTGTTGCAGTCCCTATTCCATCATGCCTTGCACCATTAAGAGCTTCTTACATCCCCCACGAGTTAGAAATGTGGTGTAGACCCTTGACCTTATACCAGGTACTCATATACATCACTCACATGAGCACAGCATTCATGTTGTTTCAGGCACTTTAAATCTTAAAATTTTAATTAAAAAATTAAAAAAAAAACAAAAACGAAAACAAAAAAAGGAAAATAAGACAAAGAAAAAGCCTTAAGAAAGTCAAACCAGATTCTAAGAAGCATGAAAACTGATGCTTTAGTAAAAGAGGCCTCTACAGAGAAATGTCTGTGCACGCCCTTCTGCACTATTTGGCTTGTACATTTGGGTGAGCAGCTTTAGCATTGTAGCTATAGCCTTGAATCTTTCCAGCTGCATTTCTCACACTGAATTCTCTGAGTAGGTGGACTGAATTCAGTTCTCAGTGTAAACTAGAGCAGGCTCACTTGAAACATTTTGAAAGCAAGGCTTCTCTTAGTTATGTATTTGTATGCTATATGATTGTTTTTCTCAGCAGACAAAAAAAATCTTGTATAGCTTAAATCTGGACCATCCAATGGGCCAAACACTCTCTTGTCTTTTAAACTGCCCAGATGAACTATCATCCTTGAATAAAAAACATATGGACTAGTAGATTGAAAAAAGTTGGGAAACCCAACTGGGAAGTTGGGAAGTTACAAGGCCAATATCCTGCCTCTGGGAAATATCAACAAGGACATCCTCATTAATTTCAGCTGCCAGATTTATGATGTTTGGGATTCGGACTGCACGTGGCCTTCTCAAGTCTCTGAGAAGTGACCAGCTAAAGATGAGAGATGTATCTCAGCCTTTGGCAGCTGGGCCACTGAACAAACTGCTAACACATACAGGGAACAGAAAAAGACAAGTCTGAAAATTGGGTTGTTGTGGTCCACAGTCTTGGGAATTTGAAATTTAGGTAGGACTGAACTTAACTAATGTAAGAAATAATAAATGTGACATATATATGGCACAAATACTGAGAAGCCTATCAACCTGAATATTCCCTTTAGGTACTTAGAGGGTAGTCCTTGACTGGATAAATTTCCCTGTGCAGATACCTTAATCTTAGCAGTAATGTCAAAAAGTGTAGTGTAAGTAAGTTCCTGAATTCAGTGCCTCAACTAAATAATTTAAACAGCAGGCACTAATCCACTCCTAAATTACTAGATATGGACATTAAGATATCATGGATCAGGCCTCATTAAAACTATAAATGCCTCAATAAAGGAATTTCAATAAAACAATGTTAATATATATTTTTTCTTTTTTTCTTTTTTTTTTTTTTTAATTAAGACATAGGATCTGATGTTCCTCTTCCTAACCATGGCAGCTTGAAGCACATTTTGAATTATTTTTTCATTTGTTTGGTTTAGTTACAATTGAATTTCCATATAATCAAATCACTCTATGAGTCTTTAAAAATGTAAACACAACCAATGAAATCTCATTACTTATATCATCACAAAATGAAGAATTGGCAGCATAGTAGCAAACATGAGATAAATGTGAACATTCAGAATTCTCAGTAGGTGCACAAGTACATACAAACTAGCTTTTAGGAGTATAATTTATGTGTGGAAGTACCCATTTGTCACATATTACCATCAGGCATGAGGAATATGAAAATACCTTTTTGTGAGATGCATGTTTCATATTTCAAAACAATTTTACGCTCTTTGTTTGTTTGTTTTACCTTTGTTAGCAATATCAGCTCTTTTTGAAGGACCTCCTTTACACAACGTCATCAGCGCAAAGTGATGATCCAGCCTGGTGTTTTTTTCTCAGTGAAAGAGATAGAAAGGAGAGAGAGAGAGAGAGAAAGAACTGGGACCAGTTTTCTAAATGGTTATGACTCAAAACTGTAACTGAAATGAAAAAGAGCTACAATTCCCATCACCTGAAGAACAAAAAGCAGAAGGAAGAAAGAAGAAAAACTCATTTGTAAAACAAACTAATGAGAAAGCTTTTGTGGATTAGGCACAGTGGTCAAAGGGATGGAGTTATGCGGTACACAGACATTAAAGACTTGTGGTCTTACAAAGCACCTCATATTTTAAAATAATTTAATGAACAACAGATAGCTAAGACTTTGAAAGCATGATCCTGTAAGTTTTTAAGCATGTCCTTAAGTGTGCATGTCAGAGTAACACCATGAGATTCAATAGGAGGGTTCAACGTGCACACACTGGACACGGTGATTCAGCCCTGAACCCTCATCCTACTTTCTGTTAGATGCTTTCCATGAACTTTGTGTCTCTTTTCTTCCTGGCCAAATAGCTGCTGGCTGTCTCTGTCTCTCTCTCTCGTGATTCCTTCAGAGTGTTAGGGATAAGGATGAAATGAATAGTCACCTATAGCACTGTTTATGAAACAGCAGCTCAAGATATCATCGTACAGGGTGCTAGTCATTTCCTGTTTCCCTGCCTTTCAGTGGAAGTCCTTCGGCAGATAGGAAAGACAGTATATGCTTGACTATCAGAGATTTAAGCCAAAATATTTGTTCATGAAGTAATTGAATGACTGGAAGACAAAGATAATTTTCTTATTAATACTAACAGTTTAGCTCAAAGTACTTGCACATCTCCAGTATGCACTCAGTTTATTGAATTTTTTTTTTTATTCTTTCTGACATGTGGTTATTTAATCTTCTGCCAACACCATCTACCAAACAGATTCTTCCCTGCTATGCCCATGAAGCTTTTGTACTATTGATGTTTTCACAGTGAACAGTGTATGTGTGTCAAATTATAGCTATTGATCTTTGTTTGTTTCCTAATATGTGTAGTTGTTTAGATAACATTATAGTTTGTCTGACTGTGGTTATATAAATAAAAGAAGGAGAGTAAAGAAGGAAAAAACCTTGTCATTTTTATTTAGTTTATAAATTTCACTGCTGAAGGTAGACTGTTTATTTGAATTGAAAATATACTGAAATAAATATTTATTTAGATAGGAGTTATCTTCTTTTTCTTCTTAGTAACAAGTGGAAGTAATAGGGCATGCAATCTTAAGAGAAAAAATAAAACTAAAGCAAACAAAAAAAGCTTCTTTTATTTTTCTATGAATCTTTTTATAACTGTTTTTTTGTCACAATTCCTTTTGTCTTGGATATTGCTGTTCAAGAAATCCCAAAAAATTTCCACCTCTTAAATGAATACTGTCAACCAGTTAACAAGTAAAATAAAATGAAAAACTCTCTATTCCTCATGAGTGATGTTGTTATCAGTCTAGTGAGAAGCAAGTATTTTTCTACCAGTTTAGGTTTCTCTTTCCCATTTTGCAGCTATTAGTTTTCTTCCGTAACTTATGGTTAGAAAGAAATGAATGTGGGCAACTCGATTCAAGAGTTAGAGCAGTGGACTGGGAACTAGAGGATATAGCATTGTTTTTCTACTTTTGCAATCATCTGATGTGCCAGCTCCAGCAAGACTTGTCAGCTTGCTCCATACCCATTTATATTCTTGTATTTATATTCTTATTCGCCTTCCATGTTCAAAACTGTACATGCTTGGATTACTTTTGATGAAGCACATGAAAGTTCATGGAAGGCAAAGCAATAATCACACTAATAACGTTGTTTAATGCATCCCAGGAATAACTTAGTACCATCCAGGACTAAATATGAACTTTTGTAACCACCTGAAAGAGCAGGTGATCAGATATTACTGTTTATAGGGTGAATCTTGTCCCTTTTCCTAATCTAACCTCTTTTTCTTACACTTTCTGAAAACCAGGTAACTATGAAAATTCTGAGAAAATAATTAATTGTATTTCTGATAATTTCATTTAAAAAAAAATAAAATGTTTTTGGACTGCTAGTAGAAGAGATCTATTTTCCCCTAGATTAAAAATCTTCCAAGAGACTCCTGGTCTTTATGACCTTTATACTACTGAACTCTAGCAGAGGAGCCAATTAATGACAATTGTGTTGATGTCTGGAGATTTTAATTGTCTTCTAGGAGCTGTACTGACATCATTCTCAAGCTAACTTTCATTTCTCCAAAGCTCCAAAGCAATATAATGTAAAAGTTCAGCAAAAAGAGATCCTAGGAACAAAACCTGGCTGAGTTTGGGAATAAAATGGGATCTCTAATGTGCGATACACTGGCTTTCATGAGGAGAAACTATTGAAGCTTGTGTGAAAACAGCAGCCTGTGCATGCTTTTTGATATTGCTGAGAACATTTCCACGGCCTCAGCATTCTACTTCCTGTCCAAAATCCATGCTGGGAATTGTTAAACTTTATGAAAGAAAGAATTTCATTTTATTTTGCCAGCATTGGCTGAGATGATCACTCCTAAACTGACATTGCAGGACAAGATGCTTTCAGCAAATAAATACGCATTGCTCAGGTAGCATTTTGAATGCCTTCCTGAGGAAAGGAGAATGGTGAAGCCGAAGGATTATGTAGATATCAAAGACCTGCAGAATGGAGAGAGCAGGTTTGTACTCCAGCAAAAAAACAAACAAAAAAACCTTAATGACAAGGCGTAACAGCACATGTCCAATATCCTCTAACACAAAACTTCCAAGTGCAGCACAATCCAATCGAGGCCTAAACTCACAAAGAAAAGAGAAATAATAACTTTTGCTTGAAGCTGTTTCCCCTCTGATTTTGTTTTGCCACTTACCTTCCCTACAGGTTCTTAAGGAAGCTCTGCCCGTGGACTTTTTTTTTTTTTTAGGAAGTGGCTGTTACTTTCTGCATTTTCTTTTATTTTAAGTTGTTGAGGTAACACATCTTTCATAGAATATGATCTGTTACAGGAACTGGATTCCTGTACACTTATTACAATTCCATCCATTATGGAAGTGGGTGCAACCAATCTCCCTTATAAATTAATTCCTTAGAAAGCAAAACAAACAAAAAGCCCACCAAAAACCACAAAACCACAAAACTAAACAAAAAAGGCAAGAAACCAAACAACTCCCCATCAGAAAACAGACAAAAAAGAAATCCCTCAATTTAGAGTGAATTATTATTAACCAATGAGAATGCAGATTCTTTTAAACTAGTAGAGTTGCCTTTATTCACAAGCAATAAAACAAGCACATTTTCTAATCAGAATTATCTAGTATAGAAGTTCATTGAGTTTATCTAGACACAACACAAATTCTTAGCAGTTGCTTTAAAGAAAATCTTTCCTATTTACCAGTGGCAAAGTTATGTTGTCAGCTTCTCCCCTTCTGCCCAAACAGAAGAATCTCTGTACCTGAAAAAATTTGAGGAATAGATCCTGAAAATACCAAAACCTGAAAAAATCACAGAAAAATTCTTCCTGAAATGAAATGATTAAACCTTGCTTTACTCCTCCTTCATGCCTTATACTGCTCCTGTTCAAATCAGATGACATTTTCTAAAAGACTGAGGTCTAACCTCACCTTTTCCTCTTAGTAGTGTTTCTTTTTGGTTTTTTGCAATTTTTTTTCCTTTTTTTCACTTTTCCCTCTTCCTTTTCCATTCCCTCCTCTTCATATCTCAGCCTGAAGCAAGGTCACAATGAGAAGAGAAATTGTTTAGGAGCCAAGTATCTGCCACCAGGTAAAAATAACTGTTTGTCTTTGGCGATGACAGATTGGTGGAGTATACGAAGGATGCATAAGTCATGACTGCGATGAAAATAAACATGATAGAAATTAGAGAAGGGGAAAGACATTATGAATGCTGAAAGACAAAACAATCCTGCTCTAATCAAATGCTTTCAATATTTCAGGTTTTTACGATGCACTTAGTTATATATTCCTTCCTCTAGGGTTGAAAATGAAGTATAAGTATCAAGTGACCACATACTGGAACAGCCTGTCCGGAGAGGGTGTGGAGTCTCCCTCCCTAGAGATAATTCCAGAACTATCTGGATACAATCCTATTCAATATGTTCTGGGATGACCCTGCTTGAGCAGGGAGGTTGGACGAAATCACTCCAAAGCTTGTGGTCTCTTTTAACCGGACTCATTTTGGGACTCTGTGTAAAGTAAATAAAAACTGTGATAATCTACTTCTGTATTTATAGTGAAGATGCAACTCAAGGCAAAAAATTGCAGTGTTCATTGAAGAAATACTTAGGAAACAAACCAGGCCTCCACTGCCTCAAATTATATACAACTTTTCTTTTTATGAGTAAAACAAAACAAAACAAAACAAAACAAGAAGAAAACAAACAAACAAAAAAAAACCAACAAAAAAAACCCAAATAAAATTAGAATTCCCTATGATTTATATTATTTTAAAATAAAATGTACACTTCCATTTATCTACTTGATTTCAGTGTTACAGCTCAGGAAACTGACTTTAAGTGGGTTCTGTGAGATTTCAAGAGTAGTCAATAGTCTGGAAAACTTGACAAGTATGGAAACATACAGACATTTTTAGTCAAAGAAAGAGAAGGATGAGTGAAAGATGGGGACTTTTTCAGCCAATCTGAAGGCAGTGCCACAGAGGAAAAATAGTCTGCATTATGGATAAGGGGCAATTCCATTTGGCAGCTGAAAGAAGACGAAGCAAAAGAAACTGCAATGAGTTTCTAACAGTGAAGATATGGAAACATAGGCAGGGGGTGCCTGGAAGTTTTTATAAAGAGGACAGTGTGTCATAGACAACAGAAAATAAACTCCTCCCATCTCAAGGTGATTAGCTGGGCTTCCTATGTAATTTTCACCTTGCATTTTTATTTTTTAGTTAATATTTTTTTAATATTATGGTTATTATTTCTGTAGTTTCCATCGTCTTAAGACTAGTACATAGAGCTGAACATTTTTAAGAAGCTATATAATGCCAGAAGGAGGTTCCACGTTAGAAAAACACATTACATTTTTACTAAACTATAGAAATGTCTTATGAAAAAAAATTTGGACATTCCATTCCCAACATCTAATGAAATTTTGCAAGCATTGGCTTGAATATTTAAATCTGAATTTATAGATTATTGGAAATACTCATCTCAGTACTGCATTAACCACAAAATTATTGAAGCAGATCATAGTAATGAGGGAAGAATATATATATTCACAGATATTATTTTTAATGACAAACACCTTGATATATGTTGAATATGTTTATTTGTGCAAGTGTCAAATCAAAAAGAATGGATGCAATTCTTAATGGGCCCCAGAAAGCTACTGTACAAAATTGGCAATGGATTTAAGATCAGGATTCTGGATCTGAAACAGTGAGAATTTGAAATCTGGATCAATGTCCAAATTCTTTTGAGTCCTCTCTAGTTAAAACATTCAGAAACATTTATTGTTTGATTTATTGTGTGGTGGAAGCCATTTCCTTGAGAGAGAGATAATTACACTCCCTTACAAGGAAGTCATTCCCTTCAACCTAGACCAGCTTCAGAGGGGACTCTTTCATATGCCCCCTCAGATGAAGAGTTAGCCACATCCCTTACTGTGGTTTAAAAATCTTAAAAGAAATTGTGTAAACATTTTCCAGCCCCATGCAGCTGGAGCCCTGAAGCACTGAGCTACAAGCAGTGGTGGAGTGCTGTGCTGTGTTTTTGCAAGTACAAGACAGAAAATCTATGTAATTACCTCTGAAGCAGAAGAAGCTGTGCAGCCTGACAGAACAGCATGTGTAGGAAGCACTTTGTCAGGTCTCTGCTGACTAATTTCCCACTCTACACATGGCTTTTTTTTTTTCCCCTTGTAGTCTTTCAGGATTAACCCTCTCTATGCCCATATTTTCTTGGTCTATCCTGGTGTGAAAGTACAGAGGTGAATTCAGAGCAGAAATTGAGGCTGTTGGACCTAGTCCAGTGAGTGACTCCCACTTAAATATGGGGTCATGAAGACAGCTGACTGAAAAGAGAGGGTACACAATACCTGAAGGTGGGATTTGCTGTTTCACACAACCCATGCAGCTTTGTCTCTTCCACTGTGAGTTTTAAAATGAATGTGTTAAGGTATTCCTTGCTCACACAGAATCCAGCTAGCTCACCTTGAAAACTTTTTCTGTGCCTCAGTCACTAAGTGACACCAGAAAATCTATACTGTCATTAACAAAGATTTAGGAACATAAGCAATAAAGCTTGAACAAATCTTCTCAACTGCTTAGTCCAGTAGCCCACTCTTGCAGATCATACTTTCCTGTTTTGCCAATGAACATATGAAGTTCCATCTTCAAGTGCATTCCTGTAACACTTTTTTTTTTTTTTTTTTTGTTTTTTGTTTTTTAAATTACTCCAGAAACTCTATCTCCCAGTAGTTTTAAAACCTTTTCTCATTTCCTACCTGGAGGTACTTGCAGTTATGTATGCCCATTGCTCCTTTTTCTATAAAAGTTTTGAATGTCACAAGTGAGAAAGTTGTTTTGTGTGAGTAATATGGTGGGGGACTCTATGGAAATAAAAAAGTAAAACCATCCATCAAGCGTAGGTTAGCTTACTCCAAAGACTCTATATCGTCACTTCGTTTCCACTGGGACCCTGGGTTCAGAACTGGATTCATGGAATTTGAGGCTAGAAAAGGTCACTTTAATCTCCATTCTGACCTCCTGCAGAACACAGGCTGTAGATCACTCGCTAGGTCCTGAATGAACCCTGTGTCGTGTAATCACTTACTGAATTCAGTGACACTAAGCACAGCCTTTTCTCCTTTTATTCAGTCCAGTCTTTTCTCTTTCTAGGTTGTTTGTATTTTTTTCCCTTCTAGCACTTGTCTAAAGATATTTTTCTACGTAATATGATTCTTTAAGATGTAACCCTCCTTTTCCATTCATACTGAATATCTGAGCCAGATCACATTCAAATAACTTTTTTTCCTGTGCGAAAATGTACTGTGTACCTTTTCCTCATGCATGTATTTATTTATTTTTAAATAATAATTCCTAATCATGTTGCTAAGTCTGAGAAAAATAACCTTAGAAGCTTGATTTCCTTCCTTCCTTCCTTCCGCCACTTCCTTCCTTCCTTCCGCCACTTCCTTCCTTCCTTCCTTCCTTCCCTCCTTCCTTCCTTCCTTCCTTCCGCCACTTCCTTCCTTCCTTCCGCCACTTCCTTCCTTCCTTCCGCCACTTCCTTCCGCCACTTCCTTCCTTTCCTTCCTTCCTTCCTTCCGCCACTTCCTTCCTTCCTTCCCCACTTCCTTCCGCACTTTCTTTCCTTTATTTCCTTTCCCTCCTTCCTTGCCTCCTTCCCTTCTTCCCTTCCTTCCACACTTCCTTCTTTCCACACTTCCAGACTTCCTTCCCCACTTCCTTCCCCCTAACCCTGCTTTTCTTTTTTGTCTTTTCCCCCTGAACTGCAACAAACAGATAGGTGAAGTCAGTAACTTTGGCTTCACATAAATACAAGAACATAAATACAATTTCCCCAACACTAAGAAAAACTAGATGTCCAATTTCTTGACTTTCACAGAATTTTGGTAGGTCCTGGAGGGAACATCAGGTTGGTAAAAATACATCTGAGAGAAAGAAACAAAGTTGCCGTCTTCTGAAGAAACAGATTTTGTTATGCTAGTGTAATCATATTTAACCCTTTTCTTGTTGCGCTACTGGCTATGCTGAAATAATGAGATGTACTTGGCAGTTAGGTTATTTCAAAACTTAATTGTTGTGTGCTGTTTTGAAATACCCTAGGTAACAATTATATTCTGATTTTCTCAACAAAAGCTGGTGTTTCTTATTACCAGTGGGGTATCTGTAAATCTTATTCTTGCTAAATGAACACTTTGTAGCAAGAAATTTAAAAAAGCATAAATGAAAATTAAATTTCTAAATTTTAGAGTGTTTAAATTTGTGGTGGGAGAAATGGGATGGTTCTAGGCAGTCCAGGCACACATACTGCATTGGATTCATCATACAAACTCATTTCAAGAGAGGACCACCAGCAATATTAGATAACTTTATTTAAATTTCACACTAGCTTGTGGCTCTCAATTCAGCTAAAGCTGTGTTTTGTTTCTGGGGACAGCAATAACAGACAAATTGAAAAGATGTGAGCAAATCTGATCAGAGAAAGAGGAAAGATCTCTGACTCATATCTGCAATGTGGACCTAATTCCCAAAGGAAATAAAGCATTTGCAATCATGTGTCTATGTCAGTGTATCTGCATCTGTGTGTCTTTCTTTCTGCTCCTTTACAGTAGCACTGGAAACATTTGATATTGAGTATACTGAAGCAATATTTGAGTTTTGGTTATATTTAACAAAGGAGCAGTGTTCTTGTATATTTTATAGGCACGATTTTTATTAGGCCTCGAAATAAAGTCAATTTCAGGAAAGTTTTGAAGTAAACAGGAAATGACAAAAATTATCAGTCATAATTTGTACAAGATTAGGTCTTAGAGAACTTAATTTCAAGCAGAACAAACTAAGAAGAAGTAAGAAATTAGGTTTCATTCGTTCTGTTACTCAGGGAACAACCTGCTTTTCCCAAAGCCCAAAAAGGTATAGAATAATCCTGATCATAATGTGCTTTGTGCAGTTAGAGAGCAAGGTACAATTTCTTTATACTGTTTGCCCTCACAAGCTACATTATTACTATGCTTTAATCGCCCATTTTTCTTTTTCAAGTGGCTCCATAATTTTTGTTTTCTTTTCTTAGCAGGAAAGCTAATCTGTGCCACCTCACCCCCAGAGGGAGAGGATAAGAAATCTGGAATCTGTGATATTTGGAATCCATGGGACAGTTCAGCTGAAGACATCTTTTAAAATCTGTTTAAAAACCATTGATGACAAATATGTATCTTACTCAGGAATAAAACCTCTTCCTTTGGGTCTGGTGTCTCAAATAATTTATTTGGGCTTCTTGGGGGAAAGTAAAATAGAATCATTGAATGATTCGGCTTGGAAGGGGACCTTGAAGATCATCCTACTTCCAGCACCTTCCACTGGACCAGGTTGGTCTGGCCCTCATCCAACCTGGCCTTGGACTTCCAGGGATGGGACAGCCACAGCTTCTCTGGGCACCCTCACCCTGTGCCTCATCAATGTCACAGTAAAGAATATATTTTTCCAAATTTTTGATGTGAATCTATTCCATTTCAATTTAAACACAGCTCCTCTCATCCCATCACTATCTATCCTTGTGCACAATCTTGCTCCATCTTGCCTATAAGTTCCCTTCAGGTACCGGAAGGCCACAATTAGGCTACTTCAAAACCTCCTCTTTTCCAGAATGAACAATCCCAATTCTGTCAGCCTTTCCTCATGGCAGAGGTGCTTCCTCCCTCGGACCATCTTGGTAGCCTCCCCTCTAGACTTGCTCCATCACATCCATGTCCCCCCTGTGCTGGGACCCCAGAGTTGGATGCAGCACTGTAGGCAGAGTCTCCCCAAAGGGAAGCAGCAGGGCAGAATCACCTCCTTCATCCTGCTGGCCACATTTTCACGCAGCTACATTACCTGGTCTGTTATCGTGATTGGAGTGTTACAGGGTTAGCTAAAATCTTTACATAAACTGTCAATGCCATCACATCTCAGCAAGCATTTGTCTTCACAGAAGACTGCATGTCAGCTACCAAAATCCATTGAATGTGTAGCAATTCATGAATCTGATGGCCAGGTTGAAGAGGGTGAACATATAACTACCTTACCTGAATATCCCCTGACACTAACAGTGGGATTCATAGACATCCACATAAGAGAGATCTAAAAATGGGTGATGAGTCCCACTGTGGGTGTCCTGACCATGAATTAAGTTCATGCATCTTCTTGACAGTCATGGGACGTTAGTAAGGAAAACCAAGGGCATTTCAATATGTTCTAGTCTTGTATGTCAAAAAAGAATTGAAAGATCAGCGGAAATCATGGAGGTTGGTAAATTTTCCTTGCTCCCTAACTTCACAGACCACTGTGAATGGAGGTTTCTTTATCTGGAGCTGAACCCTACCAAATTTTCCATATGGGAAACTACTTTTAGAGCCATGGGTGTGTGTGGTCTTGTTGAACACTGCTCATATAACCCAGACACGTGGATGTAAACATTAGTCAGCTCCCCTCTGGAGCTTTATAGCCATGAGATTCTATTTTTGTGAAAGAACCAATGAAATCTGTTGAACATGGATGGAGGAACTCCTGTCCTCCTTTAAGCATTTACAACATGCTAAGTTTAATAGTCTAACAGCACAGACCCGAAAATCTGAATCTTCTTGCTATTACCTTGTACACTTTGCCATAGTAATTTTCATCAGCTAATTTTCTCCCGAAAAGCTTCTGCTTCTGTTCATTTAGCTGCAAACTGCAAAGTTTGAACTTTGAATGTAGATTCTTTTTTTAATTGAGAGTACTGAAAAAAAACAAAACAGGAAAAATCATAATGACTGGGGTTTGTTTCACATTTTTCTCAGAGCTTCGATTAAAATTTATAACCATGCTACCCTAAAGCCCTGGGTAAGATGGACGTTTAGCTATAAACAGGTACCTCATGCAACAGTGATGCAGTGACAGCAAAGAGACAGGAAATTGGGTGTGCTCAATTAATTTTTAAAGTATGTAATTGGGACAAGGAAATTGTTAAATGCAGGCACTAAAGAGTAACTCATACTTGCAAAAAGGGTGTAGTCTTTGTACTTACCTCTATTATCAAGGACAGTTGCTATTTTACTGATGGGTTATTATCAGTCTATGGCTTTTATCTTCAGCTACCTGCACTTTATTCATATGCTCTCTCTTTTCTTCACTATATACGTTCTAGTATTTGTGGCCTTATTCTTTCCAATAATGTCTGTCTTGGGCAGTGAATCTCCCAAAACATGGTGCTTTACCACTGTCCCATGTTCCCTTTTCCTCTAAAAGGAACACTTTTTTATTTTTTTTTTTTTTTTTTTATTTCAAAGCAAAGATAATCCTGTGCCAGCACTCCAGGTTCATCTTTTCAGCAAGAAGAGAGGTCAAGCTGTTCCCAAAATCAGTTTTCTGTCTTCTGCAAGGATCTCAATTTCTGTTTTCTACAAGGATCTCCAATAATTTTTCCATAGAAGGAAATAATATCCTGTTTATTGATAATAGATTAATGGGGTTCAAGGCAACCTTTGGAGTGTGATGTGTGTTCAGAGATTTGAAGTATGACAAGTATTTGAAGTTTGAAAGTCTCAAATTCATGATAACATATCCAATTTGAATAAGAGCAAAAAGGTTTAAAAGACAACTCATTCATCAGCTTTAGGGTTAAAGTTTCAGGTGATGTGAATCAGAACTGAGTTGCTTATGAGGCAAAAAATTCACAGCTTGATATATTAAATAAAACTTGAAAGTTTCTATTCACACAGATGCACTTCTGATGTTTTGCTCACTCTGATTTTGACCAAGTAGGAAATATTTGTGCTTTTGTTTTGTTGTTAATCAAAA
The DNA here is from genome assembly GCF_049639895.1 of Pseudopodoces humilis. Taxonomy (NCBI): domain Eukaryota; kingdom Metazoa; phylum Chordata; class Aves; order Passeriformes; family Paridae; genus Pseudopodoces; species Pseudopodoces humilis. Next base: position 71,597,599 of record NC_142203.1, on the reverse strand, counting down.
CCAGAGAGTACTGGGTTGACCCTGGCTGTATGTCAGACACCAAAGCTGCTCTCTCAATCTCCTCCACATCTGGACAGGGGAGAGAAATTATAAAAAGTCTTATGAGTTAAGGACATGGAAAAATTACTCATCAAATACCATCACAAGCAAAATGTATTCAACAGGGGTATATTAATTGAATTTATTACCAACACAATAAAAGCAAATAGTAAGAAATAAAATTAACCTTAAAAACATCTTCCTCCACCCCCCTGCTATTTTGCAGGCTCTACCTCCTCCCCTCCAGCACCACAGGGAGATGGGAATGGGGGTTATGGTCAATTCATCACATTTGTTCCTGCTGCTGCTCAGGGAGAGGAGTCCTTCCCTTGCTCCAAGGAGGGATACCTCCCACAGGAGGCTACTGCATGAACTGCTCTGACATGAGTCCATCCCATGGCTACAATTCTCCACAAACTGCTCTAGCATGGCTCAGTCTTCCATGGCAGCAGTCCTTCAGGAACAGGCTTCTCCAGCCTGGGTTCCTCTCTCTGTAAGTCCATGGCCCTGGTGGAGCCTGCTCCAGCACAGGCTTCCCATGGGGTCCCAGCCTCCTTTGGGCATCCCCCTGCTCCAGCCTGGGCTCCTGCAGGGGCTGAGTTGGATCTCTGCTCCCCCGTGCCCTCCCTGTGCTGCAGGGGCACAGCTGCCTCACCATGGGCTGCTCCAGGGGCTGCAGGGGAATCTGAGCTCCAGAGCCTGGAGCAGCTCCTGCCCCTCCTTCTGCCCTGCCCTGCCTGTCTGCAGGGATGCTCCTCGCACACGTTGTCACTCCACTCTTCTCTGACCACAAATACCTCTGCTCAGTATCTTTTATTCCTTCTTAAATATGTTATCACAGAGGCATTGCTGTCATTCTTGATTGGCTTGGTTTTGGTCAGGGTCCATCCTGGAGCTGCCTGGCTTTGGCCCTGCTGGACACAGAGGAAGCTTCCAGCAGCTTCTCCCAGAAGCTACCCTTTGGCCACCCTGGTACCAAAACCTGACCATACAAACCCAATATACAGACACATAATTTGAAAACTAAAATGGAAGCTGAGGGTGATGAGAGGACAAAAATTCTAAAAAAAGTCTGACAGAAAAAACATTGAAAAAATGCATCGAAGTGGACTAATGTTGGTAAAATATTTTATCTTTGCTCACTCATAAATATGTAATTTAGATTCAAATGAGAAGAGTATTTTAGGATAGGTTTATTATTTACTTTCACAGTTTGTTTGTTTTTTTTTTTTTTCGTTGGATAAGACTCCCAAGCTCTTCCAGTTTACAAAGCTTTTATGTAACCTCTTGGTTTTACTTTTTATTTTCCTTGCTACTTTCATGTCTAGTTAATACAGGTAAGTAAGCTATTGTTGTTTCCATTCCATTACAATTCCCTGTCTTCCCATTTCACCCACATATGTGGCCATGCTCTTTTCCTGTTAATATTTTTATATAGCATTTTAATAATTTCATAATACAATCTCCCCAGTGTAGAGAACCTGGTTCTCTTGTTCATGCAGAATTTAAGGTACCAGCTTAATCTCACACAAATGGTTTCCACAGAGTTAGAAACTTGAGCTGTGGCTGGTGTAGTGACCACCTTTAATTTTGGGAATGAAAGACAATCACTTCCAAGGTCTGCTCACTGTATCCTGTAAGCTGTTCTGAATGTGTGCAGGATGATGACCTCCTACAGTGATTTCTCACACCTTACTTGGTGAAGACAATTATACTTTTAACCTGGGCAGCTCAGTTAGATGTAGTATCAAATAACTAAGAATGAAGTTAGGCACCTAAACTTTGATATCTGCTTTCACATGCCATCTTACTCAGTGGTGTTAGGAAGGAATTTGCTCCTGTTTGCAGGCTGGTGGTATAGACAAGAATTTCAGACCAGTCAGCAGGATAAAAGCCCTGCATAAAGAGGCAGAAGAGGCAGGCCTGCGTCTGGGACAACAGATCTGCAGTTCTAAGCCTGGCTCAGCATGCTTTCTCCATGGCACAGTCCATGCCAAAGGGAGGGGTTGAGGCAGGGGCACTGCATAGTATCACTTTCAGTTATTGATGGAGTGTTTTTTCTTTCTTCTATTAGTGTCCTCCACTCTTAGGCCTGAAGGGGCAGAGTACAAAACATACTGAGATTATCCTATTCTCCATTCTCTTTGCCTGTGAGACTAAACGTTTTGCTTCCACCATAACTTGAATGTACAAAATAGCACAGAAATATGGGAAAGTGCAAGGTTAATGCATAGGTGCAATGGAAATAATCCCATTAACTATGGGGAGGTGAAGAAAGGTTTTGGTGATGCTGTTGTTTTTATTCATTTCCCCTCTTAATAAATTTCTGCTCCAATAGCTAGGTAGAATTTCATATATAAAATGTTGGAAGAGATTACTATTCAGTTATGAAAGAAAATCATAATGTATGTTCTGTAGGCTTGTCAGTTTTAAAGCTGAACAGAAGAACTAAAAGCCCAGTTTAATTCTCATTTACTTTGATTGAAATACAGACAAATTCTATTGTATCCAAACGCTGATGGGCAGAGAAATATATTGGCTTTTTTTTATTGCAAAACTGGGAAACATAACTAAAAAAAAACCTCCTGCAGCCATGGGTACTAATATATTTCTTTGTCCTCCTATTAAGATTTTAAGGGTAAGACTTTCCTGTCTATAATACCTAGCAAAGTACTCAGGGCACAGATTGACTGGAGAGAAGAAACAAATATTGATTACTTGCATGATTACTGAAATTGAGATTCAGAAAATATGTAAGTATTTTTTCAACACCAAATTTTTGTCAGACTAATAGCTCACTAAAGATTGTTTTACAGAGAGACCAATTCAAGTTATTTTTAAATAAGTAACTTTCTTTAATTATGGATTATGGTCATTTTCAGAAAAAAGTGGTTTCTTTCTTGAGACACTTTTCTCAAGGCTTGTTGAAAGAAATAGAAATTGCAAGCCAAATGTATTTTAACATATTTTTTTAAATGAACCCCACAGTATTTTCATGTAAGCACATTTCATTGTTTAAGAGCAAGTGTGATAGTATCATTTACTAAATATTAAAGAGGGACAAAAAAAAGCCTTTAAAAAAAACTGTCAGAAAAGCTGCATGAGTTTACTTGGGGATTTTCTCCATCCCTTCCCTTCCCTTCCCTTCCCTTCCCTTCCCTTCCCTTCCCTTCCCTTCCCTTCCCTTCCCTTCCCTTCCCTTCCCTTCCCTTCCCTTCCCTTCCCTTCCCTTCCCTTCCCTTCCCTTCCCTTCCCTTCCCTTCCCGCACCTTCCCTTCCCTTCCCTTCCCGCACCTTCCCTTCCCGCACCTTCCCTTCCCTTCCCTTCCCTTCCCTTCCCTTCCCTTCCCTTCCCTTCCCTTCCCTTCCCTTCCCTTCCCTTCCCTTCCCTTCCCTTCCCTTCCCTTCCCTTCCCTTCCCGCACCTTCCCTTCCCGCACCTTCCCTTCCCGCACCTTCCATCACCTTCCCATTCCACGCCTTCCATTCCCACACCTTCCCACTTTTCACTTTCTTCATTTACCTTTTTCTGTTTTTTTGTTGTTTTGTTTTTCCCTTTTTTCCTTCTTTTTTCCTTTTTTTTTTTTTTTTCCTTTTTCCCTTCTCCTTCTCTTTTTTTTTTCTTTTTTTTTTTTTTTTTTCTCTCCTGATGCTTGCTGTCTTTTAAAATGTTGAAAGTCCTTGCTCCATGGACAGGCCCAGTGCTCATTCAGGCCTCCCTACATGCCCCACTCTCCATCGACCTCGCCTTTTTACATCCCCAGCAGTGAAACCCCAGGTCACCAAGTGACAAATTAGGTGTTTATCTCTGTCTGTCCCTGTTTAAATTGCTGCTGTACCAACCAAGAGGGCGGCCACCACACACTGTTCACAGGAGGCTTATTGAATGTATTAACATAGTTCTTGGGATAATGATCTTACAATGAGCATGACATCATCTCATTAGCATGATCACTTTGATGTTGCGTGGTACTTGTTATTGGTTTTCCTTGAAGAAAGGAAAGCGCAGTGAGTTTGGCAATGCAGCTGAAACATGTCTACTTCTGCCCTTTTCTAGATGTTTCTTTACTGACTGGAAGATTTTCCGATGAAAAGGTGGTTCAAATTGTTTTCATTCAGGAGTGACACTGAAAAAGTAATGTAATTTAATGAAATATTTGATACATTCTGATGATTTTTCATATTTTCTTCATTCATCTCTATATTTAATCTATACAGTCATATAAAATCTGCATACTTGAGTGTCTGTGTTATGATTGAAAGATTTTGTGTGTGTGAACAAGTCACAAATCAATCATGCATCCAAGTCAGTCTTATAATTATTACAATGAGTAATTAGATGCTTTTTTCTTTTTCATTTTTGTTTTGCATATGAACAGTACACTTTGATAATTTACTATTCATGTTGTGTAGTGTTCATCTAAGTCATGTGGTGAAATATTGCTCATTAATTTGACAATTGAACCACTTTTATTAAAGGTAGGAATGAGAACATGAATAGTAAGCTTGCTATGTACAAAATGTCAGACATACTACAATTTAGTCTAAAATTAATGTTGTTTTGTGAAACTTTGAGGTATCTAAGAATTTTTCACCAAGACACACGCAGCAATTAACAGAATCATAAAGAATTTTGACTGTTTTTCTGTGATTTTTTTAGTTTATTTTAAGGGATTCTTGAAAGCAATCTTCAAAATCCACTAATTTAGAATTTTAAATCGTTTATTTGCCAAAAGCCAAGAGCTGTCATTAATTTGAGTTAAAAAATACTGTATTCTCAACAGTTCAGAGATGCAACTCACTTATTTTAGCATTTAAGTGAGTCTGCGGGTTAGAAACCTCTATTTCATGGCCTCCCATGCCATGAGGCAAGTAAAACACATTTCTGAAGCCACATATGGGTGGTTCTTGAAGAGGTTCAGGCATTGCTTCAGTGTGACATCCTCCTCATCATCATTCCCAGCATTCTCAAGCCTTGGAGTCACGCACACAGAACTTCCACACCACTAAATATGATAAAGTGATATCATAAGCATAAAGAGAGTGCCCTAACGCTCTGCCTGCAGTATAAAAACACCGCTGCTCACAGACCTGTTCTGCTCTTTTGAAGCTGGGGAATACCACTGCCATACCTGACACCTGCTCACCAGCCCCCACTCCATGTCTCCAGTTCCCACCACACACTGAAATGGAGTAAAACACCAGAAAAATCTGGAAACTGTTATCCCCAACTTAAATGAAATTAGTCCAGTGCCTTTATTCAAAAGCAAGAATGAATCTCCCATTGTTTGATCTCTTTTATTCAAGAGTGAAGAAGCAGTGTGTTATCTTTCTCACTAAACCACCTCTTCCTTTATTCCAGCTACTGCTTATTCACTGCCTGGTAATTGGAATTTCCTCTTAAAGATGCTGAGATCACCTTATAGAAGTAAGGTTTACCTTTTGGCAAACATAACTGAGAAGAGAAGCTTTAGATGGAGCAAAATGTGTTTCTTCTCTTGCTTTGTTGCAGGAGTTATTTGGAGCTATACACAATTGTTCTAATAACACAGCTGATGGTAAAGTGCAACAAAAAATAAATCAATGAAAATCTTCTTGAAGGATCTAAGTTTCATATGGACAACATAAAACAAATGTCAGCTTAACTTTTCTACACGTAACTGAACCCAGCAATACAGATCTTTAAATATCTTGTTAGTGTTTATAATACATGTAAGTATTTTCAGGTCCTAATTTTCATCTCATTTCCTTCTTCTTTCCACATAACACTTCATTAACACATACAAAAGAACACAAAGGTCTCAAGACACAGTTTCATGAAGAGTTTCACAGCTCACTGATCCCTAGGAAAAGAAGTTCTCAATGTTTTTTAAAAAACAACTTCAGAGAACTCTTTATTATTTAAAATGTTTAATATAAACTTTAGTCCAACAAACGTCAGAATAAGATACTTCTTCATAAAATTGGAAATAAAATTCGTAAAGGAAGGAAACAGTAAAAGACACTTGCAAGGTCCCTCAGGAAACTATCTAATCCTTTCTGGAAAGTGAGCAATTCAAATTTCATACATTTTCTTCCTTTCTCAAAGTCTAGATTGAGAAGTAATACAGACTTCCTCTGAATATTCTGTAGGAAAATTGACACTCCATCTCCAGGAAAAGACCTGACCTTTTACCTCTGCTTTTAAGTGTCAAAAAATATGCAATTCAAACACATCATTCAGGTAGTGAGTGGAGTTGCAACAATTCCCTGATATTTAATTGAGTATTTTCAACTCATTCCCATCTTGGTAAGTATTCTGCAAACCTGCCTGAAAAAGGGATTTTTTTGAAGGAAAAACTTAGGTTGATATTCATATTGATGCTTTTTGGGCATCATCCAGTGCTAGATTTAGCATCACTGAAAGGCTATTTGCAAAGTCAGACCTGATGAACTTTGATGTCCTACTCTTACAGAATTTCTGGCACAGACAGTGGCTACATCTCAGCACTCCATGGATGCTACACCTGAAGAAACAGTATTCTTAAACATCATCAACATTAGAATGAATGTCTTGCACTCATTATTTTGAACAAATATAAGCGTCATGATTTTAAAAAAATGGAATTTAGTATTATATTGTTAATGTGAATAAAATGCTTTTAAATACTATTTATTTTAGACAGCACAGAAATCCTTGAAAAAAGAACACTGGTTCCCTAACCTCTTTCAGTAGCCT